>NC_069503.1:505829860-505917360 GCF_027579735.1 Bombina bombina | reverse complement strand
TACTAACTGTATTGATGCTACTTTAAATAAAAGTCAATCTGTACAAATTGAACAAATTTCACCAAACAACGAGGGGAGAGTTATGCCGACTAACTCGCCTCACGTGTCAGTACCTACATCTCCCGCTCAGAGGGAGGTGCGTGATATTGTAGCGCCGAGTACATCTGGGTGGCCATTACAAATCACATTACAGGATATGGCTACTGTTATGACTGAGGTTTTGGCTAAATTACCAGAACTAAGAGGTAAGCGTGATCACTCTGGGGTGAGAACAGAGTGCGCTGATAATATTAGGGCCATGTCAGACACTGCGTCACAGGTGGCAGAACATGAGGACGGAGAACTTCATTCTGTGGGTGACGGTTCTGATCCAAACAGACTGGATTCAGATATTTCAAATTTTAAATTTAAACTGGAAAACCTCTGTGTATTACTAGGGGAGGTGTTAGCGGCTCTGAATGATTGTAACACAGTTGCAATACCAGAGAAAATGTGTAGGTTGGATAAATATTTTGCGGTACCGACGAGTACTGAGGTTTTTCCTATACCTAAGAGACTTACTGAAATTGTTACTAAGGAGTGGGATAGACCCGGTGTGCCGTTCTCACCCCCTCCGATATTTAGAAAAATGTTTCCAATAGACGCCACCACAAGGGACTTATGGCAGACGGTCCCTAAGGTGGAGGGAGCAGTTTCTACCTTAGCTAAGCGTACCACTATCCCGGTGGAGGATAGCTGTGCTTTTTCAGATCCAATGGATAAAAAGTTAGAGGGTTACCTTAAGAAAATGTTTGTTCAACAAGGTTTTATATTGCAACCCCTTGCATGCATTGCGCCGATCACGGCTGCAGCGGCATTCTGGATTGAGTCTCTGGAAGAGAACATTGGTTCAGCTACTCTGGACGACATTACGGACAGGCTTAGAGTCCTTAAACTAGCTAATTCATTCATTTCGGAGGCCGTAGTACATCTTACTAAACTTACGGCGAAGAATTCAGGATTCGCCATTCAGGCACGCAGGGCGCTGTGGCTAAAATCCTGGTCAGCTGATGTTACTTCTAAGTCTAAATTGCTTAATATACCTTTCAAAGGGCAGACCTTATTCGGGCCCGGGTTGAAAGAGATTATCGCTGACATTACAGGAGGTAAAGGCCATGCCCTGCCTCAGGACAAAGCCAAAGCCAAGACTAGACAGTCTAATTTTCGTTCCTTTCGTAATTTCAAAGCAGGAGCAGCATCAACTTCCTCTGCACCAAAACAGGAAGGAGCTGTTGCTCACTACAGACAAGGCTGGAAACCTAACCAGTCCTGGAACAAGGACAAGCAGACTAGGAAACCTGCTGCTGCCCCTAAAACAGCATGAATTGAGGGCCCCCGATCCGATTTCTCTCTTCGCCCAGGCTTGGGCAAGAGATGTTCAGGATCCCTGGGCGCTAGAGATAATATCTCAGGGATACCTTCTGGACTTCAAATACTCTCCTCCAAGAGAGAGATTTCATCTGTCAAGATTGTCAACAATCCAGACAAAGAAAGAGGCGTTTCTACGCTGCGTACAAGAGCTCTTGTTAATGGGAGTAATCCATCCAGTTCCACGATCGGAACAGGGACAGGGGTTTTACTCAAATCTGTTTGTGGTTCCCAAAAAAGAGGGAACTTTCAGACCAATCCTGGACTTAAAGATCCTAAACAAATTCCTAAGAGTTCCATCGTTCAAGATGGAGACTATTCGGACAATTTTACCTATGATCCAAGAGGGTCAATACATGACCACTGTAGATTTAAAAGATGCTTACCTTCACATACCGATTCACAAAGATCATTATCGGTACCTAAGGTTTGCCTTCCTAGACAGGCATTACCAGTTTGTGGCTCTTCCATTCGGATTGGCTACAGCTCCAAGAATCTTCACAAAGGTTCTGGGTGCTCTTCTGGCGGTACTAAGACCGCGGGGAATCTCGGTAGCTCCATACCTAGACGACATTCTGATACAAGCTTCAAGCTTTCAAACTGCCAAGTCTCATACAGAGTTAGTGCTGGCATTTCTAAGGTCACATGGATGGAAGGTGAACGAAAAGAAAAGTTCACTCGTTCCACTCACAAGAGTTCCCTTCCTGGGGACTCTTATAGATTCTGTAGAAATTAAGATTTACCTGACAGAGGACAGGCTAACAAGACTTCAAAGTGCTTGCCGCACCCTTCATTCCATTCAACACCCGTCAGTGGCTCAATGCATGGAGGTAATCGGCTTAATGGTAGCGGCAATGGACATAGTACCCTTTGCACGCTTACACCTCAGACCACTGCAACTGTGCATGCTAAGTCAGTGGAATGGGGATTACTCAGACTTATCCCCTTCTCTGAATCTGGATCAAGAGACCAGAAATTCTCTTCTATGGTGGCTTTCTCGGCCACATCTGTCCAGGGGGATGCCATTCAGCAGACCAGACTGGACAATTGTAACAACAGACGCCAGCCTTCTAGGTTGGGGTGCCGTCTGGAATTCTCTGAAGGCTCAGGGACAATGGAGTCAGGAGGAGAGTCTCCTGCCAATAAACATTCTGGAATTGAGAGCAGTTCTCAATGCCCTCCTGGCTTGGCCCCAGTTGACAACTCGGGGGTTCATCAGGTTTCAGTCGGACAACATCACGACTGTAGCTTACATCAACCATCAGGGAGGGACAAGAAGCTCCCTAGCTATGATGGAAGTATCAAAGATAATTTGCTGGGCAGAGTCTCACTCTTGCCACCTGTCAGCAATCCACATCCCGGGAGTGGAGAACTGGGAGGCGGATTTCTTAAGTCGTCAGACTTTTCATCCGGGGGAGTGGGAACTTCATCCGGAGGTCTTTGCCCAAATACTTCGACGTTGGGGCAAACCAGAGATAGATCTCATGGCGTCTCGACAGAACGCCAAGCTTCCTCGTTACGAGTCCAGATCCAGGGATCCAGGAGCAGTCCTGATAGATGCTCTGACAGCACCTTGGGACTTCAGGATGGCTTACGTGTTTCCACCCTTCCCGTTGCTTCCTCGATTGATTGCCAGAATCAAACAAGAGAGAGCATCAGTGATTCTAATAGCACCTGCGTGGCCACGCAGGACTTGGTATGCAGACCTGGTGGACATGTCATCCTGTCCACCTTGGTCTCTACCTCTGAAACAGGACCTTCTGATACAGGGTCCCTTCAAACATCAAAATCTAACTTCTCTGAAGCTGACTGCTTGGAAATTAAACGCTTGATTTTATCAAGACGTGGATTTTCTGAGTCAGTTATTGATACCTTAATACAGGCTAGGAAACCTGTTACCAGAAAGATTTACCATAAGATATGGCGTAAATACCTATATTGGTGTGAATCCAAAGGTTACTCTTGGAGTAAGGTTAGGATTCCTAGGATATTGTCTTTTCTACAAGAAGGTTTAGAAAAGGGTTTATCTGCTAGTTCATTAAAGGGACAGATCTCAGCTCTGTCCATTCTGTTACACAAACGTCTGTCAGAAGTTCCTGACGTCCAGGCTTTTTGTCAGGCTTTGGCCAGAATTAAGCCTGTGTTTAAAACTGTTGCTCCACCATGGAGTTTAAACCTTGTTCTTAATGTTTTACAGGGCGTTCCGTTTGAACCCCTTCATTCCATTGATATAAAGTTGTTATCTTGGAAAGTTCTATTTTTAATGGCTATTTCCTCGGCTCGAAGAGTCTCTGAATTATCAGCCTTACATTGTGATTCTCCTTATTTGATTTTTCATTCGGATAAGGTAGTCCTGCGTACTAAACCTGGGTTCTTACCTAAGGTAGTTACTAACAGGAATATCAATCAAGAGATTGTTGTTCCTTCTTTATGCCCAAATCCTTCTTCAAAGAAGGAACGTCTACTGCACAACCTGGATGTAGTCCGTGCTCTAAAATTTTACTTACAGGCAACTAAGGAATTTCGACAAACGTCTTCTCTGTTTGTCATTTACTCTGGGCAGAGGAGAGGTCAAAAAGCTTCCGCTACCTCTCTTTCTTTTTGGCTTCGTAGCATAATTCGTTTAGCTTATGAGACTGCTGGACAGCAGCCTCCTGAAAGAATTACAGCTCATTCTACTAGAGCTGTGGCTTCCACTTGGGCCTTCAAGAATGAGGCCTCTGTTGAACAGATTTGCAAGGCTGCAACTTGGTCTTCGCTTCATAATTTTTCCAAATTTTACAAATTTGACACTTTTGCTTCATCGGAGGCTATTTTTGGGAGAAAGGTTCTTCAGGCAGTGGTTCCTTCTGTATAAAGAGCCTGCCTATCCCTCCCGTCATCCGTGTACTTTTGCTTTGGTATTGGTATCCCAGAAGTAATGATGACCCGTGGACTGATCACACTTAACAGAAGAAAACATAATTTATGCTTACCTGATAAATTCCTTTCTTCTGTAGTGTGATCAGTCCACGGCCCGCCCTGTTTTTTAAGGCAGGTAAATATTTTTTAATTTATACTCCAGTCACCACTTCACCCTTGGCTTTTCCTTTCTCGTTGGTCCTTGGTCGAATGACTGGGAGTGACGTAGAGGGGAGGAGCTATATGCAGCTCTGCTGGGTGAATCCTCTTGCACTTCCTGTTGGGGAGGAGTAATATCCCAGAAGTAATGATGACCCGTGGACTGATCACACTACAGAAGAAAGGAATTTATCAGGTAAGCATAAATTATGTTTTTTCTTCTACAAGATACGATGAGTCCACGGATTTCATCCTTGTGGGATATCATCCTCCTGCTAACAGGAAGTGGCAAAGAGCACCACAGCAGAGCTGCATATATAGCTCCTCCCTTCTCCTCCACCCCCAGTCATCCTCTTTGCCTGTGTTTGTACTAGGAAGAGGTAAAGTGAGGTGTTAGTGTTAGTTTCTTCAATCAAGAAGTTTTTTTATTTTAAATGGTACCGGTGAGTACTGTTTCCCCCAGGGGGATATGGAAGAAGATTTCTGCTCTGAGGTTTATGATCTTAGCAGCTGTAACTAAGATCCATGTTGGTTACCAAAGATCTGAAGGTAATACAGGAGACATCTTCAGTGTAGTGACCGGTTCATGCTACAAGCAGCATTGAGGTATGTGCAGCCCTTTATTCTGAGGAGACTTGGTAAAACAGAAACGGCTGAAATTTATTCCCTGTTAGGGACGGGGTAAGCAGTAGACCTATCATCAAGGGGGGTGTTACTGAAACCTATGCATTATTTTATATTATTCAGTTGACATTTTTTGTGCAAGAAGTTTATAATGACAGAGTGCTGAAATGCTCATTATAAAAGACACTGGGAGATATATTTTGCGGTTTGATGTGTAGTTTTACATTTTGACCGTAGTGTAATTTCCACATGGCTTGTATTGTAACCGCTCCTCCATGCGGTTGTTTGGGCCTACTCGGTCATCGGTCCTGATGGGCGGGGCTTATTTTCACGCGCTCAGATGCGCTCTGTATTCTGGCTAGGAAGCAGCAGGCATTAGATCCGGTGGAGCTTAAGCAGAGTTTTTCCTCTCCGGATTGTTGTCGAGTCTTCTCAAAGTACCCTGGGGGCAGAGGGTATTTTTTGCTGACTTTAATATAAATGTGGCTATAAATACATTTTAGAAGTTAATCCCCCCCTTACTACTTGGGGTGCAATCATTTTTGGAAACTTTATTTAGGATTGGGTTAATTTTGGAATTAAATTAACGGTTTACAACAGCTTTGAAAAAATTGTTCACTTTTTTATTTGTTAAAGACACAGTACACATTTTCAAAGAATTGTTTAAAGCATTTAATAAAGTGTTTAAACGACTATTGGTGGTTTTTACTAGTCTGTTCAGCATGTCTGACATTGAGGAATCTCAGTGTTCTATGTGTTTAGATGCCATTGTGGAACCCCCTCTTACATTGTGTACCTCTTGTACTGAAAGGGCCTTACATTGTAAAGAGCATATTCTGAGTAAAGATAGTGTGTCTAAGGATGATTCTTAGTCTGAAGAGAATCAGGATATGCCATCCAATTCTCCCCAAGTGTCACAACCTTTAACGCCCACACAAGAGATGCCAAGTACTCCTAGTGTGTCTAATTCCTTTACTCTGCAGGAGATGGCTGCTGTTATGTCAACTACCCTTACTGAGGTATTATCTAAATTACCAGTGTTACAGGGTAAACGCAGTAGGTCAGGTATTAATGTGAATACTGAATCCTCTGATGCCTTATTGGCTATTTCCGATGTACCCTCACAGTGTTCTGAGTTGGGAGTCAGGGAATTGCTGTCTGAGGTAGAAATTTCAGATTCAGGAAATGTGTTATCTCAGACAGATTCGGACGTAATGTCCTTTAAATTTAAGCTTGAACACCTCAGCCTGTTACTTCGGGAGGTTTTAGCAACTCTGGATGATTGTGATACTATTGTGATACCACCAGAGAAATTGTGTAAGATGGATAAATATCTAGAGGTGCCTACTTACACTGATGTTTTTCCAGTTCCTAAGAGAATTTCGGAAATTGTTAAAAAGGAATGGGATAGACCAGGTATACCGTTTTCTCCCCCTCCTAATTTTAAGAAAATGTTTCCAATATCAGACACCATTCGGGACTCGTGGCAAACGGTCCCTAAGGTAGAGGGAGCTATATCTACCCTGGCAAAGCGTACAACTATACCCATTGAGGACAGTTGTGCTTTCAAAGACCCTATGGATAAAAAGTTAGAGGGTCTTCTAAAGAAATTATTTATTAATCAGGGTTTTCTTTTACAACCTACGGCTTGCATTGTTCCAGTAACTACTGCAGCAGCTTTTTGGTTTGAGGCTCTGGAAGAGTCTCTGAAGGTTGAGACTCCGTTAGATGACATTTTGGATAGAATTAAGGCTCTCAAGCTAGCTAATTCTTTTATTACCGATGCCGCTTTTCAAATTGCTAAATTAGCGGCAAAAAATGCAGGATTCGCTGTTCTAGCACATAGTGTTGTGGCTCAAATCTTGGTCTGCTGATGTGTCATCAAAAACTAAGCTTTTAGCTATTCCCTTTAAAGGTAAGACCCTTTTCGGGCCTGAATTGAAGGAAATCATTTCTGACATTTCAGGAGGTAAAGGCCATGCCTACCTCAGGATAAGTCTGTGAAGATGAGGGGTAAACAAAATAATTTTCGTTCCTTTCTGAATTTTAAAGGAGGACCCTTGGCTTCCTCTTCCTCCACAAAGCAGGAAGGGAATTTTACCCAATCTAAGTCAGTCTGGAAACCCAACCAGACCTGGAATAAAGGTAAACAATCCAAGAAGCCTGCTGCTGCTACAAAGACAGCATGAAGGGGCGGCCCACGATCCGGGACCGGTTCTAGTAGGGGGCAGACTTTCTTTCTTTGCTCAGGCTTGGGCAAGAGATGTTCAGGACCCCTGGGCGCTGGAAATAGTGACCCACGGGTATTAACTGGAATTCAAGGATTTTCTCCCAAGAGGGAGATTTCATCTTTCACGATTATCTGTAGACCTGATAGAAAGAGAGGCATTCTTACGCTGTGTAAAAGACCTCTCTACCATGGGAGTAATTTGTCCTGTTCCAAAACCGGAACAGGGACAGGGGTTTTACTCAAATCTTTTCGTGGTTCCCAAAAAAGAGTGAACTTTCAGACCCATTTTAGATCTCAAGTGTCTAAAAAAGTTTTTCAGAGTCCCATCGTTCAAGATGGAGACTATACGAACAATCTTACCAATGATCCAGGAGGGTCAATATATGACTACCGTGGACTTGAAGGATGCTTATTTTTTTTTTCTGGAAAGCGTAGGGGTCAGAAAGCTACGGCTACCTCTCTTTTTTTTTGGCTGAGAAGTATCATCCGCCTGGCATATGAGACTGCTGGACAGCAGCCTCCTGAAAGAATTATGGCTCATTCTACTAGGGCTGTGGCTTCCACATGGGCCTTTAGAAACAATGCATCTGTTGAACAGATTTGTAAGGCTGCGACTTGGTCGTCCCTTCATACTTTTTCCAAATTTGATACTTTTGCTTCTTCTGAGGCTGTTTTTGGGAGAAAAGTTCTTCAAGCAGTGGTGCCTTCTGTTTAGGTCTCTGTCTTGTCCCTCCCGTTTCATCCATGTTCTGTAGCTTTGGTATTGTATCCCACAAGTAAGGATGAAATCCGCGGACTCTTCGTATCTTGTAGAAGAAAAGGAAATTTATGCTTACCTGATAAATTGATTTCTTCTACGATACGACGAGTCCATGGCCCTCCCTGTCAATTTGACAGATTATATTTTTTATTATTTACAACTTCAGTCACCTTGCACCTTTTAGCTTTTCCTTTCTCTTCCTAAAACCTTCGGTTGAATGACTGGGGGTGGAGGGGAAGGGAGGAGCTATATATACAGCCCACAAGTAAGGATGAAATCCGTGGACTCATCTTATCGTAGAAGAAATCAATTAATCAGGTAAGCATAAATTTCATTTTTGCCTCATGGGAAATCTATCACAGACCCTCCATAATTGGTCACTGGGACTTGTCTTTTGCTAACTTCTATGGATCTACAATATACTCCTATTCCCTAACCTCTGCTGATATGTTTTGCTACTGGTTTGGCTGGCTACTTGTTTGCTGGTGGACGAGTGTCTATTGGTAAGTTTAATTTTTTTTAACATTTAGACACTCTATATCCTTATTATAGGGCATTTATTGTGTGTGTATATATAATATATATATATATATATATATATATATATATATATATATATATATATATCTAATAGGGATGATTGGCACTAGAATTAATATGACTTCGGTTATTACCCACTTACCAAAATTAATCAATATGTATGTGTGTAGTGCACAGAGGTATAATTCACATGAATTTAAACAAGAGAAAGTACCCCAACCAGAGGTAATATAAAAATATATATTTTCCCCCCAGATTGGTTGAAGTATACCCTTGTCTGGCACTCAACCTAGTAAAAGCACTAATATTAAAAAATCAGACGTCACAACATATAAATGCATCAAACAATATATTCAAGGAGTTCCACAAGATGGGAGCCAGTCTGGAGAAGTTCTGTAAACGGGAATGTGACGAAGTAACAAGATAGGAGGAGAGTAGGAGATTGTGAGCAGAGCGAAGGGGACTGGAGGTAGAGTATCTGGAGACAAGGTCTGAAATGTAGGGGGGAGCAGTGCAGCTGAGGGCTTTGTATGTCAGAGTGAGAATTGTGTGTTTAATCCTGGAGGCAAGAGGAAGCCAGTGAAGGGATTGGCAGAGAGGTGAAGCAGATGAAGAGCGAGGTGTAAGTAAGATAAGCCTGGCAGAGGCATTCATTATGGATTGTAAAGGAGCTAGACGGCAGTTTAGGTAGACCAGAGATTACGGAGTTGCAATAGTCGAGGCAGGAAAGGATGAGAGAGTGGATTAAAATATTAGTTGTGTCTTGTTTAAGGAAATATCTAATTTTAGAGATGTTTTTAAGGTGGAAACGGCAGGCTTTAGCCAAGGACTGAATGTGAGGAGTGAAAGAAAGGTCTGAGTCAAGTGTGACTCAAAGACATCGGGCATGCGGGATAAGGCCTAGGGGTAATGATGCAATTATCAACCTTTATAGAAAATTGGGGTGGGGGGTGGAGGTTTGGAAGAAAGGGGGAAAAAGAAGTAGTTCAGTTTTGGAGAGATTTAGCTTAAGGTAGTGAGAGGACATCCAAGATATGAGAAAGACAGTCAGTGACACGGGTTAGTAAGGAAGGAGGTAGGTCTGGTGCAGAGAGGTAGATTTGGGTGTCATCGGCATACAAATGGTATTGAAACCCGTGGGACTTAATTAAAGGAACCTAATGATGACGTGTAGATTGAAAAGAGAAGGGGACTGAGCCTTGAGGTACCCCAACAGAAAGTGGTAACAAGGTGTGTGTGTGTGTGTGTATATATATATATATATATATATATATATATTAATATGTAAATGGCCCTGGGACAGAATCTATGCATTATTCCCCTTGCTGTTCTTTGCGTTTCGGGTTTCTTGGCATGCTTAGCTTAAATTTTGCATGTCTGCCTTTAAGTGTACACATGTCAGGATAGAGCACGTTACTTAAATGCTGATGGTATTACACGTCTTTTTATCTCTTTCACTTTTTTTTCGTGCTTCGGCTGGAATACGCCCGTTGGGTTAGCGCACGTATGTTTGGTCTTGCGCACGTCAGATTTCCCTTACATTTGTCAGTTTTTTTTGCGTGCATTATTTCACATTGCTGAGCTTTGTTTTACAGTTCGACTTAGCGCACATTGTACCTGCAAGTTTTTTAAAGCTTCCTTAGGGGGGCGTATGTTATTTCCATTCCTCAATAGTTTTTTAAGGGGTTATAGTGTTTATTGCTTTGCTTTGTCAATGCTATAATGGAGATGTCTGATTCTGTCCCTAAATCTACTTTAGAAGCCGAGTCTCCTGGACACCTTCCTACTAAGATTTAAGGGACAGTCTACTCCAAATTTTTTATTGTTTAAAAAGATAGATAATTCCTTTATTACCTATTCCCCAGTATTGCATAACCAACATGGTTCTATTAATATACTTTTTACCTCTGTGATTACCTTGTATCTAAGAGTTTTCTGACAGCCCCCTGATCACATGACTATTTAGTTATTATCTATTGACTTGCATTTTATCCAATTAGTGCAGTGTCTGCCACAACCCACGGGCGTTAGCACCATGTTATCTATATGGCTCACATGAACTAGCAGTCCCCTGTTGTAAAAAGCAAATAAAAAAATCATGTGATAAGGGGGTGTCTTTATGGCTTAGAAACAGGCAGAAATGTAGAGGTTTAAAGGTTATAAAGTAAATTAATATAACACTGTTGGTTGTGTAAAGCTGGGGAATGGATAGTAAAGATGTTATCTATCTTTTTAAATAATAATAATTCTGGTGTAGACTGTCCCTTTAAAAGTGTTTATCTTGTCTCTCCTGCCAGCTTATATAAGTAAATCGTAATGTTAGACTGAGGTACATGTGAGGTGGGAGGGAATTTATACAGCTCTTGGGGTTTGGGAATCTTTTGCCTCCTACTAGTGGTGAGGAAGTGTAATTCCAAGGAGTAATGGATCATGGACTTTCCATTAAAGAAATTTAATTTATCATGTAAGCAATGGTTATTTATTGATTAGTTTATTTTTTTATACTGATTACAAAGATAAATAAATATATTATATATATATATATATATATATATATATATATATATATATATATATATATATATATATATATATATATATATATAAAAAAATGTATTATTTATTGTATTTCTTTTCAATTTTAATTAGTTTTAAAATAACATACCATTTAAAAAAAATATTGGCTGCTGTTACAGTTTGTATTTTTGAGTTATCATAAGTGGACAGTAAAGTCAAAATGGATCTTTCATTTTCTTCTATAAAGGTAAGACGAGTCCACGGATTCATCCTTTACTTGTGGGATATTATCCTCCTGCTAACAGGAAGTGGCAAAGAGCACCACAGCAGAGCTGTCTATATAGCTCCTCCCTTAGCTCCACCCCCCAGTCATTCTCTTTGCCTACTCTAAGTACTAGGAAGGGTAAAGTGAAAGAGGTGATAAAATATTAGTTTTTAATTTCTTCAAGCAAGAGTTTGTTATTTTAAATGGTACCGGTGTGTACTATTTACTCTCAGGCAGCAGATTGATGAAGTCTGCTGCCTGGAGGATGATGATCTTAGCATTTGTAACTAAGATCCATTGCTGTTTCCACAGAGGCTGAAGAGTACAGGAAACTTCAGTGTGAGGAACGGTTTCATGCTATGCAGCAATGAGGTATGTTCAGTCATATTTTTCTGGAGAGACTGTGTATTTCAGAAAGGCTGACATTATACTCAGGAGGGTAAGGGTAAGCAGTAATCCTAGAGCTAAAAGAAGGGCATTACTTAGCTTGCATATGGGGCCAATTGCAAATATGGTTGACACTGAATTGCAAATGTTTGGGAGCAAACGTTTTTTGACTGGGGAGTGCTTTAACGTTTTTGTGGGCAATAACGTTTTGGGCAGCTTTATTAAGGGCACACATGGCTTAACTTTTGAGTCTCAGAACCCACTAGTTATAACCGCTCTGGTGCGGTTCTGTAAGGCTGTGGAGACATCGAGTGAGATAGGCGGGGCCTATTTTCGCGCCTCAGATGCGCAGTTAGTTTGATCAGCAAGCTCTAACTTCTGAAGGCCCTGGTGTATGTTTTGGGCCAAATCAAAGCTTTTACTCCACATTTTCGATCCCTGAGGGCAGGTAGGGCAACAGCAGGGCTGTGGCAAGGTGCTGAGAGGGTTTTTTTCAGGATCTGGGTCTATTTTCGATCCGGTTTGCAAATTAAGGGGTTAATTGTTAAAGATTTGTGTCGTATAATCTTAACTACCTATATTGTGTCTACATACAAAGTTTTGAAAAATTTGGTGCATGTTTATGCTGTTTTGCAGAACGTGTATGCTTTTTTTCTCTTAAAGGCGCAGTAACGTTTTTTAGGTTTTTTTTTTTTTTTTCACTAAATAAAGTGTTTTCATGCTTGTTTGTAGTCATTACTAGCCTGTTCAACATGTCTGACATTGAGGAAAGTCAATGTTCAATATGTTTAGAAGCCATTGTGGAACCTCCACTTAGAATGTGTCCCTCATGCACTGAAAGGTCAATAAATTGTAAAGAACATATTTTAGCTACTAAAAGTATGTCGCAGGATGATTCTCAGTCAGAAGAGAATCAGGTTTTGCCATCTAATTCTCCCCAAGTGTCACAACCGTTAACGCCCGCACAAGCGACGCCAAGTACTTCTAGTGCGTCTAATTCTTTCACCCTGCAAGATATGGCTGCAGTTATGAATACTCTCCTCACAGAGGTTTTATCGAAGCTGCCTGGGTTGCAGGGGAAGCGCAGTAGGTCTGGTGTGAGAACAAACGCTGAGCCATCTGACGCTTTATTAACCATATCCGATGTACCCTCACAATGTTCTGAAGTGAGGGATTTGCTGGCTGAGGGAGAGACTTCTGATTCAGGAAATATGTTCCCTCAGATAGATTCAGATATGACGGCTTTTAAATTTAAATTAGAACACCTCTGCTTATTGCTCAGGGAGGTTTTAGCAACTCTGGACGATTGTGACACTATTGTAGATCCAGAGAAATTGTGTAAAATGGACAGACTCCTAGAGGTTCCTGCCTACACTGATGTTTTTCCGGTCCCTAAGAGGATTTTGGAAATTGTTACTAAGGAGTGGGATAGACCAGGTATTTCGTTCGCTCCCCCTCCTACTTTTAAAAAAATGTTTCCCATATCTGACGCCGTGCGGGACTCGTGGCAGACGGTCCCTAAGGTGGAGGGAGCTATTTCTACCCTGGCTAAGTGTACAACTATACCTATTGAGGACAGTTGTGCTTTCAAAGATCCTATGGATAAAAAATTAGAGGGTCTTCTGAAGAAAATATTTGTTCTCCAAGGTTTTCTTCTCCAACCTATAGCGTGCATTGTTCCTGTAACTACTGCAGCGTCCTTTTGGTTCAAGGCTCTGGAAGAGGCTCTTCAGGTTGAGACCCCATTAGATGATATTCTGGATAGAATTAGGGCTCTCAAGCTAGCTAATTGTTTCATTACAGATGCCGCTTTTCAATTGGCTAAATTAGCGGGGAAGAATTCAGGTTTTGCCATTTTAGCGCGTAGAGCGTTATGGCTTAAGTCCTGGTCTGCTGATGTGTCATCAAAAGCTATAAGCTTTTAGCCATCCCTTTCAAGGGTAAGACCCTATTTGGGCCTGAACTGAAAGAGATCATTTCAGACATCACTGGAGGGAAAGGCCATGCCCTTCCTCAGGATAAGACGAATAAGATGAGGACCAAACAAAATAATTTTCGTTCCTTTCGGAACTTCAAAGGTGGTCCCTCTACCTCTTCCCCTGCCGCAAAGCAAGAGGGAAATTTTGCTCAATCCAAGTCAGTCTGGAGACCTAACCAGACTTGGAACAAGGGTAAACAGGCCAAGAAGCCTGCTGCTGCCACCAAGACAGCATGAAGGGGTAGCCCCCGATCCGGGACCGGATCTAGTAGGGGGAAGACTTTCTCTCTTCGCTCAGGCTTGGGCAAGAGACGTTCAGGACTCCTGGGCTTTAGAAATAGTAACCCAGGGGTATCTTCTAGATTTCAAAGATTCTCCCCCAAGGGGGAGATTCCATCTTTCTCAATTGTCTGTAAACCAGACAAAAAGAGAGGCATTCTTACGCTGTGTAGAAGACCTATATACCATGGGAGTGATCTGTCCAGTTCCAAAAACAGAACAGGGCCAAGGGTTCTACTCCAATCTGTTTGTGGTTCCCAAAAAAGAGGGAACCTTCAGAACAATTTTGGATCTCAAGATCCTAAACAAATTCCTCAGAGTCCCATCCTTCAAGATGGAGACCATTCGGACTATTTTGCCAATGATCCAGGAGGTTCAATATATGACCACCGTGGACTTAAAGGATGCGTATCTACACATTCCTATCCACAAAGATCATCACCAGTTCCTCAGGTTTGCCTTTCTGGACAAGCATTACCAGTTTGTGGCTCTTCCCTTCGGGTTGGCCACAGCTCCCAGAATTTTCACAAAGGTGCTAGGGTCCCTTCTGGCGGTTCTAAGGCCGCGAGGCATAGCTGTGGCGCCTTATCTGGATGATATCTTAATCCAGGCGTCAACTTTCCAACTAGCCAAGTCTCACACGGACATCGTGGTGACTTTTCTAAGATCTCACGGGTGGAAGGTGAACGTACAAATGAGTTCACTTATCCCTCTCACAAGAGTTCCTTTCCTGGGAACTCTGATAGATTCGGTGGACATGAACATTTTTCTGACAGAGGTCAGGAAATCAAAAATTTTATCCATCTGCTGAGCTCTTCATTCCATTCCTCGCCCGTCAGTGGCTCAGTGTATGGAGGTAACCGGCTTAATGGTAGCGGCAATGGACATAGTTCCGTTTGCTCGCTTGCATCTCAGACCACTGCAACTTTGCATGCTCAAACAGTGGAATGGGGAATATGCAGATTTATCTCCTCAGATACATCTGGACCAAGAGACCAGAGACTCTCTTCTTTGGTGGTTGTCACAGGATCATCTGTCCAAGGGAATGTGTTTCCGCAGGCCAGCGTTGGTCATAGTGACGACGGACGCCAGCCTATTGGGCTGGGGTGCAGTCTGGAATTCCCTGAAAGCACAGAGATTGTGGACTCAGGAGGAAGCAATGCGACTCGCCTTATCTTGTTTTCCATGCTGATAAGGTGGTTTTGCGTACCAAACCTGGATTCCTTCCTAAGGTTGTTACTAATAAGAATATTAATCAGG
The DNA here is from genome assembly GCF_027579735.1 of Bombina bombina. Lineage (NCBI taxonomy): Eukaryota > Metazoa > Chordata > Amphibia > Anura > Bombinatoridae > Bombina > Bombina bombina. The sequence continues at coordinate 505,902,053 of NC_069503.1, read as the reverse complement.
AAATTGTTGTTCCTTCTCTGTGTCCTAATCCTTCCTCCAAGAAGGAGTGTCTATTGCACAACTTGGACGTGGTTCGTGCTTTAAAGTTTTACTTGCAAGCGACCAAAGATTTCCGTCAAACATCTTCTTTGTTTGTCGTCTGTTCTGGAAAACGTAGAGGTCAAAAAGCTACGGCTACCTCTCTTGCCATTTGGCTGAAAAGCATCATCCGTTTGGCATACGAGACTGCTGGACAGCAGCCTCCTGAAAGAATTACAGCTCACTCTACTAGAGCGGTGGCTTCCACATGGGCTTTTAAAAATGATGCTTCTTTTGAACAGATTTGTAAGGCTGCGACTTGGTCTTCGCTTCATACCTTTTCCAAATTTTACAAATTTGATACCTTTGCTTCTTCGGAGGCTATTTTTGGGAGAAAAGTTCTTCAAGCAGTGGTGCCTTCTATTTAACCATCTGTCTTGTCCCTCCCGTTCATCCGTGTTCTGTAGCTTTGGTATTGTATCCCACAAGTAAAGGATGAATCCGTGGACTCGTCTTACCTTTATAGAAGAAAAGTAAATTTATGCTTACCTGATAAATTAATTTCTTGGTAAGACTATGTCTATGTCTATTGTCTATGGTAAGACGAGTCCACGGCCCGCCCTGTCATTTTGAGACAGATTATATTTTTTTGATTTACACTTCAGTCACCTCTGCACCTTGTAGTTTCTCCTTTTCCTTCCTGTACCTTCGGTCAAATGACTGGGGGGTGGAGCTAAGGGAGGAGCTATATAGACAGCTCTGCTGTGGTGCTCTTTGCCACTTCCTGTTAGCAGGGGGATAATATCCCACAAGTAAAGGATGAATCCGTGGACTCGTCGTACCATAGAAGAAATTAATTTATCAGGTAAGCATAAATTTACTTATTTAGGATACTTCTACTATCAAATGTACATCATTCTCTTGGTATTGTTTGGTTAAGAGCATACCTTGGTAGGCCCACAGGAGCAGGTGGTCATTGGTGTGTTAAACTAGCTCCCAGAAGTGCATTGCTGCTACCTTTAAAGGAACATGAAACCCACATTTTTTTTCTTTTCTGATTCAGATAGAACATATAATTTTAAACAACTTTCCAGTTTACTTTTATTATCTAATTTGTGTTTGTTCTCTTGGTTTGCTTTGTTGAAAAGGATACATGGGTAGGCTTAAGAGCTGCACATAAATTATTTTATGTTATTGGCTTACCCTATGCATTCAGCTAGCTCCCTGAAGTGCATTGCTGCTTTTTCAACAAAGGATACAAAGAGAACAAAGCAAATTAGATAATGGAAGTAAATTGGAAAGTTGTTTACTTTCAACTTGTAATATGCGCAGAAGTTAACATGTTAGCTTGAGCGCAATCGAACTTCGACATGCGTCGGATTAGCACGAATAAATACCTTGCACAAAGGCTAAGGGCTCCATGTACGAAGCAGTGTAAGCTGCTCTGGAGCCCTTGCACATGTGAGCCTGTTTCCATCAATGTAAGAAGCAAGTGGCAAAGAGAAATCACCACGAGCTCTCGTGACTGACAGTCCCCTTTCTCGCATGATTGGTCAGGCATTGCACACTCTGATGAGTGTGTAATGATGTATATGGGGCAGCGGACGAACAGATCCGCTGCCCTATGCAGAAAAGGCTTGACATTTAATACATGGGGCCCTAAGACTTAAAATAAAAAATAAAAAATGTCCACCAAACACAACATAAATACATTAAAATAAGCAATTGCACTCATGTATACAATAGCTGATAAAAATATTAATAGATATATTTTTTAAAAGGTATATGGTATATGGCCATGCATTTGACTGTATGTATGTTGTGTGTGTGTATATATAAATAGGTATATATATATATATATATATATATATATATATATACACACTTTATTTAAAATATATATTTCAATATAAACATGATTAATTGAAAAAAATATATCTTTACCTGTAAGTGTATAGATATATACAGATATATAGGAATAGCTATTTAAAAATGCAAAGTACAGTTTCTCCTATATGAAGAACATTGGAATGTAAAATATTAATAACTCCTGTTGGGTGTAGTGCTGTGGGTTTAATGTGGTGTCAGGTTAGCGTGCGAGCGATAACTCTTAGGTGTTTTTCTTCTGTGCTCTCTATTGAAGTCTATGGCGAGAATAAGTTAACTTGGTCATGATAGTGCGCATTGGGTTTTGGTTACGTGCAAAATTTTTACATTTAACTTGAAATACGAGCACTAACCTGCGCACACAAAATTTTTACTTATGACGGTGCTGGCACATGAGAGAAAGCTATAAATTGCGCGCCACTTGTAATCTATCTGAATGTTTGAAACGGTGTTTTACGTTGCTGCAATCAGCAGCCATATAGTACTCAAGACACGTATAACATGCTCCTGACATTACTTTGGACCTTCTCTTCATCAAAGTAAAATTGCATGCTCTCTCTGAATCATGAAAGTTTAATTGTATGTCCCTTTAATTGTATTTTTAAAATGACCTAAATTAAACCTTCCAGTAAACTTTAGTTAGAATGAATTTTTAGCAGTATTTAACGCACTTGTAGTTATACTAAGGTCGGGAAGTGCTCATGTTTTAAAATGGTAGTAAAAGCACTATCAAATTAGTTAGCTTAATTAATACTGACAATTCATAATTGCAAATATTAGCAAAATTAAACTTTCATGATTCATATAGGGCATGCCATTTTACACAACTTTCCAATTTACTTTTATCATCAAATTTGCTTTGTTCTGTTGGTATTCTTTGTTGAAAGCTAAACCTAGGTAGGCTCATATGCTAATTTCTAAGCCCTTGAAGGCCGCCACTTATCTGAATGCATTTGACAGTATTTCGCAGCTAGAGGGCTTTAGTTCATGTATGCCTTATAGATAACATTGTGCTCACGCCCGTGGAGTTGCTTATGAGAGGACACTTGATTGTCTAAAATGCAAGTCTGTCAAAATAAGTGAAATAAGGGCTCAGCCTGCAGAGGCTTAGATACAGAGGTAAAAGTATATTAATATAACTGTGTAATGGGTAACAAAGGGATTATCTATCTTTTTAAACAATAAAAACCCTTTAAATATTATACATTAGTTGAAAACGTCATTAATATGGAATTTTTTAAAACTACTGAAAAGTTTAATATTATGTGGATTATCAGTAGGATTATTTTTTTGTCATTTGTTAAATATTTTCGAACATATTTGAATAAAACAAACTGGGATATTTCTAATGCTAGTCTTTTTTTAATGGCAATCTTTTATTTTCTATTTAGATGGTCACTTCTAAGTCATGAGAAATATGCACTTCAGCATGCAGATAGCTCTGGATTTTATATCACTGAAAAAGTAAGTACTTCTGAATATGTTCCTGTTTATATGCAACAGATTTGGTTTATGCGTATTGTGTAGTTGCAAACAATACGAATGAGTATGGTATGTTATACAAGAATAAGTACATAACATTATAGATTTGTCATTCAAACCACTTATTTTATTTATATATTTACGCTGATCGTAAACATCTATAAATGTTTAAAATTTTCCATTATATAGAAATTAAAGTGGCATGGAAGTTAAAATTAACCCTTTGAGTGCTAATGACGGCTCTGAGCCGTCACAGAGTTTCTCACTCTGGTGCTAATGACGGCTCAGAGCCCTCATGAGCACTCTCCCACCTTGAGGGAGATCTGGGGGCTCCTTACTGCTCCTACCCCGGCGATCGTGCCTGTAGAGTGACAGGCATCGCCGGGGCTTCACGTGATGCACGGTGACGTCACGTGCAAATACGTGATGACGTCACTGCACAACTTTATTTATACTTAACAATGTTAAGTATAGGAGGAGGGGGCATGCTGCTTAGAAGCCTGTATCTCAGGCATCTAAGCAGCTATAGACCCCCAAGACCCACTTTTGGAAAGGTAATCGCCTAAAATTTCCAACAGTGTAAGTCTTGGGGGCCTGTACAAAAAAATAAAAAAGTTAAAAAAAATAATTCAAAAATAAAAAAAAATCAAAAGAAAATATTAGCACCCAGGTGGGAAATGGCTTAGCAGCCAAAGGGACATAAAACCCAAACTTTTTCTTTTGTGATTCAGATAGAGCATGCAATGTTAAGCAAATTTCTAATTTGCGGCTATTATCAACATTTCTTCGTTCTCTTGGTATCTTTTGTTGAAAAGCAGGGGCATAAGCTCATAAGTAGTGTGCACGTGTTTGGAGCACTTTATGGCAGCGGTTTTGCAAGAATGTTATCCATTTGCAAGAGCACTAGATGGCAGCATTATTTCTTGTCATTTAGTGCTCCAGATACCTACTATCAAAGCAAATTTGTAAATTGGATTTTTAATTGATTTTTTATTTTATGCTCTGTCTGAATCACAAAATAATTTTTTTGGGTTTCATATCCCTTTAAACGTTCATGATTCATACTGAGTGTGCAATTTTATCAGACTTTTTAATGTACTTCTATTGTCAAATTTACTTTGTTCTCTTTGTATCCTTTTATGATAATGCATACCTTGGCGGACTTAGATGCAACAGTGCACTACTAGAAGCTAGCTGGCGATTGGTGGCTATGCATATATACCTCTTGCCATTGGCTGAAAAGAATGTATTCAGCTAGTAGTGCTTTGCTGCACTAGAGTTGCCTCTACGAAAGTAAGATATAAGGGTCGGTCAAAATCCTTTAGAAAATATTATCAAATTTGTTTATCCACAAATAAAAATCCCCATATGCTTTACTGGTGAATTTTGTACCAAAATCATTAGATAATCATTTCTAAAGGATTTTAATTGACTCTACAGTCATACAATCAGGCTAGGGTAAAACTGGATAAAGGATAACTCTGATTACTAGGAAATGCAAGCTTGTGGCCAGCAAATTTACTGAAATATCATCACTAAAGAAAAACGTTTTCCACAGTTTTGTTGGTGGATAGATGCAAATATCTGAGAGAGAAAAAAGTTCAACCACAGGAATATCATTTTAAAAATATGCCATCTTTTAAATGGCTAAAAAAGTACTCTGTACCTTCAGAATTGGTACTTACTGAGCTTATTAAATAAGGATGCATGATTTTGTTTACATTAGTCAACAGCAAGTTAAATAATTATCAGCTGAATTGTAGAGAGACCAAAATAGTGAAAATATAGTAGTGGGGAAGTAGTGAGGTTATATATGACTTCAAGGGCTAGACAGACCTTTTGTATATTTCAAAAACACTACCATATAACTGCTTATTTAACCACTGATCAATTATCTTATCAATAGTTGCTATTTAAAGGGAAGTAACGTTTATGACAACACAAAGCTCTCCTTTCCATTGCATTATGCGCCCATTGTCATTATAATTTGCTGCTTATACTTTTCCTCTATTTCTCTGTTAGGCTATTTTTTTAATTCAGGACAGCTTTTTTTTTATATATACTATATTAATACTGATGTCAAATCTTTATATATATTTTTCAGCCTTGCTTGTTAATTTAAATGTCATTAATGGGTGATAGAACACACAAAAAAAAATCTGTATATGAAAAAGCATACTTAAAACTTGATAAAATGTTTTTTTTTTGCCATTAAAATGTATTAAAGTGATGGTAAACTTAACGTTATGCAACATATCATTGTAACTATGATATAAATCCAACCACTCCTATTTACACCTAAAACTCCTCCTCCTGGCGCCGATCTATACTGTTTCTCTTGTTAAGTGTATCCAGTCCACGGATCATCCATTACTTATGGAATATATTCTCCTTCCCAACAGGAAGTTGCAAGAGTCCACCCACAGCAAAGCTGCTATATAGCTCCTCCCCTAACTGCCATATTCAGTCATTCTCTTGCAAGCCTCAACATAGATAGGAGGTCGTGAGAGCCTGTGGTGATTTATACTTAGTTTATTCTTCAATCAAAAGTTTGTTATTTTTAAATGGCACCGGAGTGTGCTGTTTATCTCAGGCAGTATTTGGAAGAAGAATCTGCCTGCGTTTTTCTATGATCTTAGCAGACGTAACTGAGATCCATTTGCTGTTCTCACACATTCTGAGGAGTGAGGTACTTCAGAGGGGGAATGGCGTGCAGGTTTTCCTGCAGATAAGGTATGTGCAGTAAAATATTTTTCTAGGAATGGAATTGACTAAGAAAATACTGCTGATACCGAAGTAATGTAAGTAAAGCCTTAAATGCAGCGATAGCGACTGGTATCAGGCCTATTAATAGAGATACATACTCTTATAAAAATGTGTTTTAAAACGTTTGCTGGCATGTTTAATCGTTTTTTAACGTACATTGGTGATAACACTGTAATGTTGGTATAGCCTTAAATGCAGTAAAAGCGACTGGTATCAGGCTTATTAATAGAGATACATACTCTTGTAAAAATGTGTTTTAAAACGTTTGCTGGCATGTTTAATCGTTTTTTAACATATGTTTGGTGATAAAACTTATTGGGGCCTAAGTTTTTTTCCACATGGCTGGCTTAAATTTTGCATAGAAACAGTTAACTGAAGCTTCCCACTGTTGTAATATGAGTGGGAGGGGCCTAATTTAGCGCTTTTTTTGCGCAGTTAAAATTACAAAATGAATTATCCAGATTCCCTCAGCAGTCCCATGAATACTACAGGACATTTCTAAAGGGCTAAAAAGACTTCCAAAATCGTTTATAGGGAAGGTAATCCACAGCTCTGCTGTGGCAGTTTTGTTGTGTCTGTTTTTAAAAACGTCTATGTCGGTTTTTTTTATCTGTTTTTTGCATTAAGGGGTTAATCATCCATTTGCAAGTGGGTGCAATGCTCTGTTACCTTATTACATGTACTGTAAAAATTTCGTTTGTTTTACTGCCTTTTTTTTCACTGTTTTTCAAATTTTGACAAAATTTGTTTCTCTTAAAGGCACAGTAACGTTTTATATATTTGCTTGTTAACTTGATTTAAAGTGTTTTCCAAGCTTATTAGTCTCATTATTAGTCTGTTCTAACATGGCTGACATAGAGGAAGCTCTGTGTTCATTATGTTTTAAAGCCATGGTGGAACCCCATCTTAGAATGTGTACCAGATGTACTGATTTCATGTTAAACAATAAAGATCATTTTTTGTCTTTAAAAACATTATCACCAGAGGATTCTGTCGTGGGGGTAGTTATGCCGACTAACTCTCCCCACGTGTCAGACCTTTTGACTCCCGCTTTAGGGACTCACGCTCAAATGGCGCCAAGTACATCAAGGGCACCCATAGCGTTTATTTTACCAGGGGATTCTGTCGAGGGGAAAGTTATGCCGATTAACTCTCCCCACGTGTCAGACCCTTCGACTCCCGCTTCAGGGACTCACGCTCAAATGGCGCCAAGTACATCAAGGGCGTCCATAGCGTTTATTTACAAGACATGGCAAAGGTGGTGAATAATACTCTGGCAGCAGTATTAGTCAGACTACCTGAAATTAAAGGAAAGCAGATAGCTCTGGGGGTAGATACAGAGCATACAGACGCTTTAAGAACCATGTATGATACTACCTCACAATATGCTTAGTCTGTGGGTGATTTTTTTGACTCAGGGAAGATGATTTAACCTGATTCTGATATTTTTACATTTAAAATTTATGCTTGAGAACCTCCACTTGTTGCTCAGGGAGGCTTTGGCTGCTCTGAATGAATGTGTACAATCGCAGGGCCAGAGAAATTGTGTAGACTGGATAAATAATATGCAGTGCCGGTGTGTACTGATGTTTTTCCAATACCTAAAGAGGTTTACTAAAAAATTTTTTTAATAAGGAATGGGATAGACCAGGTGTGCCGTTCTCTTCCCCTCCTATTTTTTAGAAGAATGTTTTCTAATAGTTACCACCTCACGGGACTTCTGGCAGACAGTTCCTAAGGTGGAGAGAAGAGTTTCTACTCTAGCTAAGCGTACCACTACCTCTGGCGAGGACAGTTGTGCTTTTTAGATCCAATGGATAAAAAATGTTTATTCAACAGGGTTTTATCCTGCAGCCCCTGGCATACATTGCTTCTGTCACTGCTGCTGCGGCGTTCTGGGTTGAGTCTCTTGATGAGGCTTTACAGTTAGCGACTCCATTGGATGAATATATTTGACAAGCTTATGCTAGCCAATTCCTTTGTTTTCTGATGCCTTTGTTCATTTGACTAGACTAACGGCTAAGAATTCTGTTTTTTACTATACTGGCGCGCAGAGCGCTATGGCTTATATCATGGTCAGCTGTCGTGACTTTAATAAATAAGCTACTTAACTTCCCTTCAAGGGGCAGACCCTATTCGGGCCTGGTTTGAAGGAGATTATTGCTTATATCACTGGAGGAAAAGGTCATGCCCTTCCTCAGGATAGGAATCAAGGGCCAAAAAAGGATCTAATTTTCATGCCTTTTAAAACTTCAGGGCAGGTGTGGCATCCACTTCCTCTAAGGCAAAACACGAGGGAATATTTGCTCAGTCCAAGGCGGTCTGGAGACAATTGGACCTGGAACAAAGATAAGCAGGCCAAGGAGCCTGCTGCTGCCTCTAAGGCAGCATGAAGGAACGGACCCCTATCCGGTGACGGATCCTATAGGGGGCAGACTTTCATTCTTCGCCCGGGCGTGGGCAAGAGATGCCCAGGATCCCTAGGCATTGGAATTTATATCCCAGAGATATCTTCTGGATTTCAAAGATTCCCCCCCAAAAAAAGGGGAGATTTCGCCTTTCACAATTATCTGCAAACCAGATACAAAAGGAGGCATTCTTACATTGTGTACGAGATCCATCCAGTTCCAAGAGAGGAACAGGGACAGAGTTTTTACTCAAATCTGTTTGTGGTTCCCAAGGTGAGGGAACCTTCAGACCTATTTTGGATCTAAAGATCTTAAACAAATTCCTCATAATTCTGTCATTTAAGATGGAAACTATTCGTACCATCTTAACTATGATCCAGGAGAGTCAATAGAGGACTACAATGGATTTGAAGGATGCTTATCCTCACATTGTGATGCATAAAGATCACCTTCGTTTTTCAGGTTTGCCTTTCTAGACAGGCATTACCAGTTTGTAGCTCTTTCCTTTGGGATATCTACAGCCCCAAGAATCTTTATGGAGGTTCTGGGGTCGCTTTGGCGGTCCTTAGGCCGCGGGGCATAGAAGTGGCCCCTTAGTTAGACGACATCCTGATACAGGCGTCAAACATCCAAATTGCCAAGTCTCATACGGACGTAGTACTGGCATTTCTGAGATCACATGGGTGGAAAGTGAACAAGGAAAGAGTTCTCTATCCCCAATCTCAAGGGTTTCCCTCCTAGGGACTCTGATAGATTCTGTAGAAATGAAAATTTACCTGACGGAGTCCAGGTTGTCAAAGTTTCTAAATTTCTGCCGTGTTTTTCATCCCATCCGCGCCCTTCGGTGGCTCAGTACATGAATGAAATCGGCTTAATAGGTAGCGGCAAGGGACATAGTACCGTTTGCACGTCTACATTTCAGACCGCTGCAACTATGCATGCTCAGTCAGAGTAACGGGGATTACACAGATTTGTCCCCCTGTTGAACCTGGACCAAGAGACCAGAGATTCTCTTCTCTGGTGACTATGTCGGGTCCATCTGTCCAAGGGTATGACCTTCTGCAGGTCAGATGGGACAATTGTTACAATGGATGCCAGCCTTTTAGGTTGGGATGCAGTCTGGAACTCCCTGAAGGCTCAGGGATAGTGGACTTAGGAGGAGACCTTCCTTCTAATAAATATTCTGGGAGTGATATTCCATGCTCTTCAGACTTGGCCTCAGTTAGCAACTCTGAGGTACATCATACTCAGTCGGACAATATACACAACTGTGGCTTACATCAGCCATCAAGGGGGAACAGAAGTTCCCTAGTGATGTTAGAAGTCTTACAATAATTCACTGGACAGAGACTCCCTCTTGTCTATCAGCTATCCATATCCCAGGTGTTGAGAACTGGGAGGTGGATTTTCTAAGTCGTCAGACTTTTCTTCCGGGGGAGTGGGATTTCCTCCGGAGGTCAAGACCAAGCAGGAGAGGGCTTTGGTGTTTTTGACAGCGCCTGCGTAGCCACGCAGGACCTGGTATGCAGATCTGGTGGACATGTCATCCTTTCCATCACGGTCTCTGCTTCTGAGACAGGTCCCTCTACCTCATGGTCCTTTCAACCATCTAAATAGAATCAATCTGAGATGGACTGCCTGGAGACTGAACGCTTGATGTTATCAAAGCATGGCTTCTCCGAGTCAGTCATTGATACCTTAATACAGACATGAAAGCCTGTCTCTAGGAAAATTGAACATAGATATGGTGTAAATATCTGATTGTTATGAATCCAAGGAGTACTCATGGAGTAAAGCCTGGATTCCCAGGATATTATCTTTTCTCCAAGATGTTTTTGAGAAAAGGGTTGTCAGCTAATTCCTTAAAAGGGACAGATTTTTACTCTGTCTATTTTTTTGCACCAGCGTCTGGCAAGTATTCTAGACGTTCAGGCATTTGGTCAGGCTTTGGTTACATCCAAGCCTGTGTTTAAAACTGTTGCTCCACCATGGAGCTTAAACCTGGTTCTTAAGGCTCTTCAAGAAGTTCCGTTTGAACCTTTTTTGTTCCATAGATATCAATCTTTATCTTGGAAAGTTCCTTTTGGGTAGCTATTTCCTCGACTCGTAGAGTCTCCAAGTTATCTGTGTTACAATGTGATTCTCCTTATCTGGTCCTTCGTACGGATAAGGTAGTCCTGCGTACCAACCTGGGTTTTTTCCTAAGGTGGTATCTAACAAGAACATCACTCAAGAGATAGTTGTTCCATGCTTGTATCCTAATCCTTCCTCAAAGAAGGAACGTCTATTACACAATATTGGACGTGGTTTGTGCTTTAAAGTTTTACTTACAAGTTACAACAGTTTTCATCAAACGTTCACCTTGCTTGTTGTCTATTCTGGACAGAGGAGAGGTCAAAAGACTTCAGCAGCCTCTCTGTCTTTTTGGTTAAAAAGCTTAATTCATTTAGCTTATGAGACAGCTGGACAGCAGCCTCCTGAAGGGATTGCAGCTCATTCTACTAGAGCTGTGGTTTTCACTTGGGCCTTTTTTTAAATGTGGCTTCTGTTGAACAGATTTACAAGACGGAGTCTTGGTCTGCGCTTCATACTTTTTCAAATTTAACAAATTTGATGCCTTGCTTCTTCGGAGGCTATTTTTGGGAGAAAGGTTTTTTTTTTACAGGCAGTGGTAACTTCCGTTTAAGTACCTGCCTTGTCCCTCCCATCATCCGTGTACTTTAGCTTTGGTATTGGTATTCCATAAGTAATGGATGATCCGTGGACTGGATACACTTAACAAGAGAAAACATAATTTATGCTTACCTGATAAATTTATTTCTCTTGTAGTGTATCCAGTCCACGGCCTGCCCTGTCACTTTAAGGCAGGTAATTTTTTCATTTGAACTACAGTCACCACTGCACCCTATGGTTTTTCCTTTCTCTGCATGTTTTCGGTCGAATGACTGAATATGGCAGTTAGGGGAGGAGCTATATAGCAGCTTTGCTGTGGGTGGACTCTTGCAACTTCCTGTTGGGAAGGAGAATATATTCCATGTAAGTAATGGATGATCCGTGGACTGGATACACTACAAGAGAAATAAATTTATCAGGTAAGCATAAATTATGTTTTTTTCCAGTGACGTCTCTTTATCCGGCCAATTCATTTTCTGTCCTATATTTTATGTTTTTTGACTTGGGACCTTTTTTGTTACACTGAACCTTTCATATATATTATATATATTATATATAACTGTTTAGTTTTAGATATGCATTTTCTTTTGTGCTTTAAACTGGGCACCTCTCATCATTAGGTGCATTTCTGGTGTTTGTTCAGATTGAAACTAACTGAATATTCTTGAACTATTAGGAAAAAGGAAACATACAATTTCAGCTAGGTAGGAAATATTCTTTCCACAGTGTAGCAATCCAAATGACTTTGGTTTTGGCATTTTGCTATGTTCTGTTAAATTCTTTTGTTCGGGATAGAATGGGCACACTGTTGTATCACTCTTTTTTTAAGGGATATGAAGCCCCAACATTTTCTTTTATGATTCAGACAGATCATAACATTTAAAAAAAAAAAAAAAAATCCAATGTACATACAGGGAGTGCAGAATTATTAGGCAAATGAGTATTTTGACCACATCATCCTCTTTATGCATGTTGTCTTACTCCAAGCTGTATAGGCTTGAAAGCCTACTACCAATTAAGCATATTAGGTGATGTGCATCTCTGTAATGACAAGGGGTGTGGTCTAATGACATCAACACCCTATATCAGGTGTGCATAATTATTAGGCAACTTCCTTTCCTTTGGCAAAATGGGTCAAAAGAAGGACTTGACAGGCTCAGAAAAGTAAAAAATAGTGAGATATCTTGCAGAGGGATGCAGCACTCTTAAAATTGCAAAGCTTCTGAAGCGTGATCATCGAACAATCAAGCGTTTCATTCAAAATAGTCAACAGGGTCGCAAGAAGCGTGTGGAAAAACCAAGGCGCAAAATAACTGCCCATGAACTGAGAAAAGTCAAGCTTGCAGCTGCCAAGATGCCACTTGCCACCAGTTTGGCCATATTTCAGAGCTGCAACATCACTGGAGTGCCTAAAAGCACAAGGTGTGCAATACTCATAGACATGGCCAAGGTAAGAAAGGCTGAAAGACGACCACCACTGAACAAGACACACAAGCTGAAACGTCAAGACTGGGCCAAGAAATATCTCAAGACTGATTTTTCTAAGGTTTTATGGACTGATGAAATGAGAGTGAGTCTTGATGGGCCAGATGGATGGGCCCGTGGCTGGATTGGTAAAGGGCAGAGAGCTCCAGTCCGACTCAGACGCCAGCAAGGTGGAGGTGGAGTACTGGTTTGGGCTGGTATCATCAAAGATGAGCTTGTGGGGCCTTTTCGGGTTGAGGATGGAGTCAAGCTCAACTCCCAGTCCTACTGCCAGTTTCTGGAAGACACCTTCTTCAAGCAGTGGTACAGGAAGAAGTCTGCATCCTTCAAGAAAAACATGATTTTCATGCAGGACAATGCTCCATCACACGCGTCCAAGTACTCCACAGCGTGGCTGGCAAGAAAGGGTATAAAAGAAGAAAATCTAATGACATAGCCTCCTTGTTCACCTGATCTGAACCCCATTGAGAACCTGTGGTCCATCATCAAATGTGAGATTTACAAGGAGGGAAAACAGTACACCTCTCTGAACAGTGTCTGGGAGGCTGTGGTTGCTGCTGCACGCAATGTTGATGGTGAACAGATCAAAACACTGACAGAATCCATGGATGGCAGGCTTTTGAGTGTCCTTGCAAAGAAAGGTGGCTATATTGGTCACTGATTTGTTTTTGTTTTGTTTTTGAATGTCAGAAATGTATATTTGTGAATGTTGAGATGTTATATTGGTTTCACTGGTAAAAATAAATAATTGAAATGGGTATATATTTGTTTTTTGTTAAGTTGCCTAATAATTATGCACAGTAATAGTCACCTGCACACACAGATATCCCCCTAAAATAGCTATAACTAAAAACAAACTAAAAACTACTTCCAAAACTATTCAGCTTTGATATTAATGAGTATTTTGAGTTCATTGAGAACATGGTTGTTGTTCAATAATAAAATTAATGCTCAAAAATACAACTTGCCTAATAATTCTGCACTCCCTGTATATTATCAAGTTTGCTTTGTTCCCATGGTATTCCTTGTCAAATAGATACCTAGTTAGGTGTCTAGAGCAGGGGTCGCCAACCTTTCGTACCTCAGGGGCCACTAAACTCACAATTTTGATTCCCGTGGACCACTTACAGGAATTTTTTTTAAAGGTACAAACCTCTATAAAATGTATATATACTGTATATACACACACTCACAAATATTGTACATAACTAGTATAACCATAGCTAAGTATACATTATGTATATATTTACTATTTTTTAAGAATTATTTTTTGGAATTAACTAACTGAATTACAGAACTGAGAGAATACTTCCAAATCACAGATGAAAGCTGAGTGACAACTTTTGAGCTGGAAACAGAGAGGCAGAAAGTGGGGAAAAAGAATTATGTTTAAAAGGACCACAAGACTTCCAAGTCACCTCCGTATTTCGGAATTATTCAATACTACTTATGATCATGGACAGACTTCGGGGTCATAAATTAAGTTTATATCAGAAAGCTCTCAATATGGATGTGAGCTAACCAGGACTGATATTACTGGCAATTACTATAATACTGGTGGGATATGGCTGATCTGCTGGATGGCAATTACTCGAATTCAGGTGGAATAAAATTATTAGAATGAAAAATAATTAGTATTTAATAAATAAAAAAAGAAGATGGAGGGGAGGAAGACAAACAGTGATGTAAGTCCATCTGAAGGAATTAGGAAAACTACTACAAAGAGACAGGTAAAGGGAAGAAAATAAATGAAATGTAAGAGAATTTTTTATTTTTTAAGATTTTCTTTTTTTATATACTTTAATTCCACTATTTTAAGCCAAGACTATACCAACTTCTGCTGGCTTAAGGAGGAGTTAAAAATACAATCTAGCTACGCAAGTTGCGCAGTACTATCCAACGTGCGTAGGGAGATTGTTATTTAACTCCTCCTCCGTCGGTTTTCACTGATGTCCAGCCAGGCACTGTAGGGAGGAGATTCATTCCTGCTTCATGGTGTCAAGGACCACCAACATCTTCTCGTAGACCACTGGTTTGGCGACCGCTGGTCTAGAGCACCACAAAACTGCACAACTGTTGCCATAAAGTGTTCCAGGCGCATACATGCTCTTGAGCGTACGTCCCTGCTTTTCAACAAAAGATACCAAAAGAAGGAGGAACATTTGATAATAGAAATTAATTAGAAAGTTGTTGAAAATGTCATGCTCTATTTAAATCATGAAGAAAAAAATGGGTTTCATGTGGCTTTAAAGGGATTTTGAAAAATCATCAAAAATGCTGCAATGACATTAAAGTGACACTGAACGCAAAATTTTTCTTTCGTGATTCAGATAGATCATACAATGTTAAGCAACTTTCTAATTTACTCTGATTATCAAATTTTCTTCATTCTCTTGGTATTTTTATATGAAAAGCAAGAATGTAAGTTTAGATGCCGGCCAATTTTTGGTGAACAACCTGGGTTGTCCTTACTGATTGGACACCGCCAATAAACAAGTGCTATCCATGGACCAAAAATTTCCTGGCTCCTTAGCATAGATGCCTTCTTTTTCAAATACAAATAGCAAGAGAACAAAGAACAATTGATAATAGAAGTAAATTAGAAAGTTGCTTAAAATTGCATGCTCTATCTGAATCATGAAATAACATTTTTGGGTTCAGTGTCCCTTTAAGCAATCCTTTTTTTCTGTGGGGAAAAAAATCCAAAAAAACATAATAGTAATGTTTATTTTAGAGCATGTTGTCATAAAATGCACCATGTGTGTCGTATGTAAAATCAGTGTCAATAGTTGATATTAAGAGGAGTTTGCTTGCATAGAGTAGTAACCAACTCCAGTTCTTTAATGGCACCTGTCATCTAACCGGCACTATCTAGCATAGAAGAGCTTAGTTTTCTTAGACCTTAACTTAGGAATTCTTTTAGAAGACAGACATAAATCATTTTCAGGCCACTCTTTGTGAGATGTATATAACTAACCCCAAGGTATTTCCAGAGCCTTTAAAAGCAATAAAACTTGACATAGTTGATTGACAATACAAAGATCTGAGGTCCTTAACAGGATAAGTAGCCTTGTAAAGAAATATAATTTTATAAGTAATAATGCATTGGAACAATAAAGAATGAAAAATGCATGGTGTTTGATATCAAAATGTTCTGTGTGGCCTAAAGACTTTATTGGACTACCTTGCAGGTAAATTAAAGGGACACTGAACCTACATTTTTCTTTTGTGATTCAGATAGATCATGCAATTTTAAGCAACTTTCTAATTTACTCTTATTATTAATTTTTCTGCGTTCTCTTGCTTTCTTTATTTGAAAAATAAGGCATCTAAGTTTTTTTTTTTTTGGTTCAGAACCATGGAAAGCACTTGTTTATTGGTGGGTGAATTTATCCACCAATCAGCAAGAACAACCCAGTTTGTTCACCAAAAATGGTCCGGCATCAAAACTTACATTCTTGCATTTCAAATAAAGATACAAAGAGAATGAAGACAATTTGGTAATAGGAGTAAATTAGAAAGTTGATATATCTGAATCGCAAAAGAAAAAAACTGAGTTTACTGTCCCTTTAACTGTGCCTGTGCAAAAGTTATGCTAATAGAATAAATTCAAGACTTTCTATAACTGAGAGTGCAAGGGCCATAAAAGCTGGGGGTGGATTCTCTTACCGCCTCTTACCAAGATCGCTGTCTAACTTGAGCTGGATTTTCGATGTATATAGTGGGGAAAATTAAACAAAAATTGTCATTTGCTGGAAAGCATTTTTTTATGAAATTGTGTGAGTGACCCAGGATCTAAATATGAATTTGTTCTTGAGTGAGAATACATATATTTCTCTTGCAAGGTGTATCCAGTCCACGGCTTCATCCTTTACTTGTGGAATATTCTCATTCCCTACAGGAAGTGGCAAAGAGAGCACACAGCAGAGCTGTCCATATAGCTCCCCCTCTAGCTCCGCCCTCCAGTCATTCTCTTTGCCGGCTCTGGCAGCAGGGCCACTCTACGGGAGGGTAAAGTGAATGTGGTGTTAGATTTGTAGTTTTATATCTTCAATCAAGAGTTTGTTATTTTTAAATGGTACCGGTTTTTACTCTATAGCAGAAATGTGATGAATAATTCTGCTGAGAGGAAAATGATTTTAGCATGTTGTAACTAAAATCCACTGCTGTTCCCACACAGGACTGAGGAGTACCAGAAAACTTCAGTTGGGGGGAACAGTTTGCAGGCTTAACTGCAATAAGGTATGTTCAGTCATCTTTTTCTAGACAAGATTCAGTTAATGCTAGAAGACTGACAAGAATCCCCATGTGGGGAAGGTAAGCTATGTTCTGAGACTCAGTATAGAATTGAAGGCTTACTTAACAGGGCTCAATTGGCTGGCTGACACTGTTACAGGGCAATCGATTATTTAATTGGAAAAATACTCGTTATAGACACTTTTTAAGCACTTTTGTGTGTTATTATGGGGTTATCTTCCACATGGCAGATGTTTAGTCACCTAATTGTGATTTTGAAGGCCCCACAACTCCGGAGTGGAGGGGGAGGAGGCCTAATTTCGCGCCTCAGTTGCGCAGTTAGTATTAACAGACAGTTCATGCAGCTTCACATGGAGGGTCCAGAGACTGCTTGAGGACTTCAAAGAAGCTTGTTTTTCCCAAAACTAATCCTTAAGGGCAGGTAGGGCCACAGCAGTAAGCTGTGGCAAGGTGCTGTAGTTTATTAACCGGTTGTCAGCTTTAGACTGCTCCGGTTTGGGCATTAAGGGGTTAATCGGGCTGAAAATTGTTGTGCAATCATATCAAAGCCTTAGGCTCATACGGTAAAAATTTCAAAAAGATTGGTTCATTTTTCACGGTTTTGTAAAATTGTGTGCGCTTTTTATTTCTTAAAGGCACAGTAACGTTTTTTTCAAATTGTAATTTTTATTTGAATAAAGTGTTTCCAAGCCTGCTTGTGTATAATACTAGTCTGTTAAACATGTCTGACACTAAGGAAAGTCCTTGCTCTATGTGTTTAGAAGCCATGGTGGAACCCCCTCTAAAATTGTGTTCCAAGTGCACTAATGTGTCTACACTTTAAAGATCATATTGTGTCACTTAAAAATGTAGCCCTAGATGATTCTTTGACTGAAGGTAACGAGGATAGTCCACCTTCCTCTCCCCATGTGTTTCCACCAGTTACGCCTGCGCAAGCGATGCCTAGTACCTCTAGTGCATTGGCCTCTATTACATTGCAACAACTAGCGACAGTCATGGATAATTCCCTTGCGGCATTTCTATCCAAACTGCCAGTTTTTCCTACAAAGCGTGATAGCTCTGTTTTAAGAACAGATTATGAGCAGTCAGAAGCTTTGGGAGGTTTATCTGATGTACCCTCACAACACTCTGAAGTGGGGGTGAGGGATTTGATGTCTGAGGGAGAAATTTCCGACTCAGGAAAGGTTTCTCAGCGGGCAGAATCAGATTCACTAGCGTTTAAATTTAAAGGGACAGTCTAGACCAAAATAAACTTTCATAATTCAGATAGAGCATGCAATTTTAAACAATTTTCCAATTTACTTTTATCACCAATTTTGCTTTGTTCTCTTGGTATTCTTAGTTGAAAGCTTAACCTAGGAGGTTCATATGCTAATTTCTAAGACCTTGAAGGCCACCTCTTAAGAATGCATTTTAACAGGGTTTTCACCACTAGAGGGTGTTAGTTCATGAATTTCATATAGATAACACTGTGCTCATGCATGTGAAGTTACCTGGGAGCTATCACTGATTGGCTAAACTGCAAGTGTCAAAAGAACTGAAAAAAGGGGCAGTTTGCAGAGGCTCAGATACAGGATAATCACAGAGGTAAAAAATATATAAATATAACTGTGTTGATTATGCAAAACTGGGGAATGGGTAAAAAAGGGATTATCTATCTTTTAAAACAATAACAATTCTGGTGTAGACTGTCCCTTTAAATTGGAACACCTCCGTGTATTGCTTAGGGAGGTTTTATCCACTCTGGATGATTGTGACCCTAAGGTGGTTCCAGAGAAATTGTGTAAGATGGACAAATACCTAGAAGTCCCGGTATACACTGATGCGTTTCCGATCCCTAAAAGGGTGGTGGACATTGTTACTAGGGAGTGGGAGAGACCAGGTGTCCCTTTTGTTCCCCCCCCCCCTATTTTTAAGAAAATGTTCCCCATAACTGACCCCAGGCAGGACTCGTGGCAGACAGTCCCTAAGGTAGAGGGGGCAGTTTCTACACTGGCTAAGCGCACAACTATTCCAATTGAAGACAGTTGTGCTTTTAAAGATCCTATGGATAAAAAGTTAGAAGGTTTACTGAAGAAAATTTTTGTTCAACAAGGTTTCCTTCTCCAACCCATTGCCTGCATTATTCCTGTAACTACTGCAGCGGCTTTTTGGTTTGAGGTGCTGGAGGAGTCGCTCCAGAGGGAGACCTCATATGACAAAGTCATGGATAGAATTAAAGCTCTAAAGCTGGCTAATTCTTTTATCACAGATGCCGCTTTGCAATTGGCTAAGTTAGCGGCAAAAAAAATCAGGTTTCGCCATTATGGCGCGCAGAGCACTTTGGCTCAAGTCATGGTCGGCCGATGTGTTGTCAAAATCCAAATTACTAAATATCCCTTTCAAGGGCAAGACCCTTTTCAGGCCAGAATTGAAAGAGATTATTTCAGAAATCACTGGGGGAAAGGGCCATACTCTCCCTCAGGATAGGCCCTTTAGGGCTAAAAACAAAGCTAATTTTCGTTCCTTTCGTAACTTCAGGAACGGTGCCGCTTCAGCCTCTACAGTTGCAAAGCAAGAGGGTAGCGCTTCACAGCCCAAGGCAACCTGGAAGCCTTTACAGGGCTGGAACAAGGGTAAACAGGCCAAGAAGCCTGCAGCTGCTACTAAGACAGCATGAAGGGGTAGCCCCCGATCCGGGACCGGAACTGGTAGGGGGCAGACTCTCTCTCTTCGCTCAGGCTTGGGCAAGAGATGTTCACGATCCCTGGGCAGTAGAGATTGTTACCCAGGGATATCTTCTAGAATTCAAGGACTCCCTTCCAAGGGGAAGGTTTCACATTTCTCGTCTGTCCTCAGACCAGACAAAGAAAGAGGCGTTCTTCTGTGTAGAAGATCTACTCACGATGGGAGTGATATGTCCAGTTCCAATTGCAGAACAAGGAATGGGTTTTTACTCAAACTTGTTTGTGGTCCCCCAAAAAGAGGGAACTTTCAGACCAATCCTGGATCTAAAAATTCTAAACAAATTTCTCAGAGTCCCATCATTCAAGATGGAGACAATTCGAACAATCTTACCAATGATCCAGGAAGGTCAATATATGACTACCGTGGATTTAAAGGATGCGTACCTACATATGCCTATCCACAAAGATCATCACCAGTTTCTCAGGTTCTCTTTTCTGGACAAGCATTACCAGTTCGTGGCTCTTCCATTCGGTTTAGCCACTGCTCCCAGAATTTTCACAAAGGTGCTAGGTTCCCTTCTGGCGGGGCATAGCAGTAGCGCCTTACCTAGACGACATCCTAATTCAGGCGTCGTCTTTTCCCAGAGCCAAGGCTCACACGGAGATTGTACTGGCCTTTCTAAGGTCTCATCGAAAAGAGTTCTCTGTTCCCGTTCACAAGGGTTCCCTTCCTGGGAACACTAATAGATTCGGTAGAAATGAAGATAGAAAGTTAAAGCTTTTAACTACTTGCCGAGTACTTCTTTCCATTCCTCAGCCATCTGTAGCTCAGTGCATGGAGGCAATCGGATTAATGGTAGCGGCAATGGACATAGTCCCTTTTGCTCGATTACATCTCAGACCACTGCAACTGTGCATGCTCAAACAGTGGAATGGGGATTACGCAGACTTGTCTCCTCAGATACAATTGGACCAGGGGACCAGAGACTCTCTTCTCTGGTGGTTGTCTCAGGATCATCTGTCTCAGGGAACATGTTTCCGCAGACCAGAGTGGATCATTGTAACGACCAATGCCAGTCTGTTAGGCTGGGGTGCAGTCTGGGACTCCCTGAAAGCTCAGGGCTTATGGTCTCGGGAAGAATCTCTTCTCCCGATAAACATTTTGGAACTGAGAGCGATATTCAATGCGTTTCAGGCATGGCCTCAACTAGCTGCGGCCAAGTTCATCAGATTTCAGTCGGACAACATCACGACTGTAGCTTACATCAATCATCAGGGGGAACGAAGAGTTCCTTAGCGATGAAGGAAGTCACCAAAATAATCAGGTGGGCGGAGGATCACTCCTGCCATCTCTCAGCAATTCACATCCCAGGAGTGGTCAACTGGGAAGCGGATTTTCTAAGTCGTCAGACTTTTCACCCGGGGGAGTGGGAACTCCGCCCGGAGGTTTTTGCTCAGCTGACTCAGCTATGGGGCACTCCAGAATTGGATCTGATGGCGTCCCGTCAGAACACCAAACTTCCTCTCTACGGATCCAAGTCCAGGGACCCCAAGGCGGTATTGATAGATGCTCTAGCAGCGCCTTGGTCCTTCAATCTGGCTTATGTCTTTCCACCGTTTCCTCTTCTCCCTGGTCACCAGAATCAAGCAGGAGAAGGCTTCGGTGATTCTGATAGCGCCTGCGTGGCCACGCAGGACTTGGTATGCAGACCTAGTGGACATGTCATCTGTTCCACCATGGACACTGCAAATGAGGCAGGATCTTCTAATACAGGGTCCATTCAAGCATCCAAATCTAGTTTCTCTGCGTCTGACTGCTTGGAGATTGAACGCTTAATTCTATCAAAGCGTGGTTTCTCTGAGTCAGTTATAGATACTCTGATTCAGGCTAGAAAGCCCGTCACTAGGAAAATCTACCATAAGATATGGCAAAAATATCTTTGTTGGTGGGAATCCAAGGGTTACTCATGGAGTAAGATTAGGATTCCTAGAATATTGTCTTTTCTCCAAGAAGGATTGGAGAAAGGATTGTCAGCTAGTTCCTTAAAGGGACAGATATCTGCTCTGTCTATTCTCTTACACAAGCGTCTGTCAGAGGTACCAGACGTTCAAGCGTTTGCTCAGGCTCTAGTCAGAATCAAGCCTGTTTATAAACCTGTGGCTCTGCCATGGAGTCTAAATCTAGTTCTTTCAGTTCTTCAAGGGGTTCCGTTTGAACCTTTACATTCCATAGATATTAAGTTATTATCTTGGAAAGTTCTGTTTTTGGTAGCTATTTCTTCTGCTCGAAGAGTTTCAGAATTGTCTGCTTTACAGTGTGATTCACCTTACCTGGTGTTTCACGCAGATAAGGTTGTTTTGCGTACCAGACCTGGTTTTCTTCCTAAGGTTGTTTCTAACAAGAATATTAACCAGGAAATTATAGTTCTTTCTCTGTGTCCTAACCCATCTTCAAAGAAGGAACAACTGCTACACAATCTTGATGTGGTTCGTGCTTTAAAATTCTATTTACAAGCAACTAAAGACTTCAGACAAACATCATCCTTATTTGTCAGTTATTCTGGTAAGAGGAGAGGTCAGAAAGCGACCGCTACCTCCCTTTCCTTCTGGCTGAAAGGCATCATCAGGTATCTATGATCAGGAGAGATGTTTGTGACAACACCAATGCAAGATTTTTCTTTTTGTTGTTGGTTCCGACTAAAGGAGAGTATATTAAAGGGACAGTAAAGTAAAAAATAAACTTACATGATTCATATATAACATACAATTTTAAACAACTTTACAAATGACTTAAATTATCAAATTTGTTTTGTTTTCTTGATATTCTTTGTTGAAGTGTGCGCTCAGGTGTAGCAATGCACTAGCCGAACACATCTGGTGAGCCAATGACATAGGCATATGTATGCAGCCACCAGTCACCAGATAGCTCCAACAGTGCATTGATGTTACCAAGCTTACCTAGGTATGCTCTTGAACAAAGGATACCAAGAAAACAATGCTTATTTGATAATAGAAGTGAATTGGAAAATTGTTTAAAATTGCATATTTTGTCAAATACAGCATTTGGTTTTAAACAACTTACCTATTGACTTATGTTTTTTTAATCTGTTTTGTTCTCTTGGTATCCTTTGTTGAAATGGATACCTAGGTAGGCTCAGGAACAGCTAATTGCCGGCTACACATATAAGCCTCATGTTGTTGGCTTTTAGCTAGCTCCCATTAGTGCGTTCCTGCTTCCTCAACAAAAGGATACCATGAGAATAAAGCACATTAGATAATAGAAGTAAATTAGAAAGTTGTTTAAAATTGTATTCTTTATCTGAATCATGAAAGAAAACATTTGAGTTTCATGTCCCTTTAACATCCATTTATTGCAGTTATTTTTCAATAGCCAAATTCCACCCACCATTTTCTTTATTTGGAGGGGCCAATTTATGCTTTAGTTCACATACAACAAGACTTAGTCATGGTCATAATAAATGTTAGAATAAAGCAGAGTGGATTTGATTTAACTATGCAAAAAGAAGAGAAGCGCTCAACCTGGGAAGGAACATTAGTATAATAGCTTGTTCTATGTTCTATGACCTTAAAGGGACAGTAAACACCAGAATTTATGTTGTTTAAAAAGATAGATAATCCCTTTATTACCCATTCCCCAATTTTGCATAACCAACAGTTATATTAATATACTTTTTACCTCTATGATTACCTTGTATCTATGGCTCTGCAAACTGCCCCCTTATTTCAGTTCTTTTGACAGACTTGCATTTTTAGCCAATCAGTGCTTGCTCTTAGGAGCTTCATGTGCCTGAGCTCATTGTTATCTATATGAAACACATTAACTAATGCCCTCTAGTGGTGAAAAAATGTCAACATGCTTTCCGATTAGAAGTCTTCAAGGTCTATGAAATTAGCACATGAACCTCCTAGATTTAGCTTTCAACTAAGAATACCAAGAGAACAAAGCAAAATTGGTAATAAAAGTAAATTGGAAAGTTGTTTAAAATTACATGCCCTATTTAAATCATGAAATATTTTTTGTGAATTTACTGTCCCTTTAATATGAATAGCTTAGAGGAGAGAGCTGAAATAGATTATATGATATGATAGAAACCTTGATATAGGAAGATATGGGAAGTCCTCTTCTAATATGCAAATATGTAGGTGCAAACAAAAGGTGCAAACAAGTAGATGCTGTTGTGTCCGGGACTTACCCTTAAGGAGCCTAACTGCCCCCGGAATCTGTGTATGCTGTGCAGTGCCTCAGACAGGAGTTCTATGCAGCCGGGGGAACTCCGTGGTCAAACCGAAATCAGATCGGTGGGCTAGCAGCTCCAAACCAACCGGCAAAGAAGAAAATCTCCAGCAGCGCTTCAGGCTGTTCACAGGTGCACTGGGGCGTCCGTTTGTGACGTAGCGGGATCTCCGGTCTGGGGGCGGTGCTCTTTCTTCACCCGGGCTTCACAAGAGAGGTGCCCAAGAGAGGTGGTAATCTTGAAAACATACTTGCCAAAAGGGAAGTGTATTGGATATACACCCTCAAAACCAGACTACCATT
The DNA here is from genome assembly GCF_027579735.1 of Bombina bombina. Classification (NCBI taxonomy): domain Eukaryota; kingdom Metazoa; phylum Chordata; class Amphibia; order Anura; family Bombinatoridae; genus Bombina; species Bombina bombina. The sequence continues at coordinate 505,877,853 of NC_069503.1, read as the reverse complement.
GGGTTTAAACTCAAGATACGATTTGATCAATTTCTGGGAATGATCTGAGAGCACAAATACTTATCATTCAAACATCTCTTTAAATCACATTCTTCTGTGGGTATTGTCCACTTTGCTATACCCCCCTCTCTGACATTCTAACACATATTCCGTACTTTTAACTTTAATTACACTTTAATGTGCATTGATGGTTGGTTACATACTAGACTGCCCTGTAATGTGTGTATATATATATATATATATATATATATACATGCATACATCAGTTTGTGTATGTGCTTACTTTTTCTAAGTGTTATACACCTTTGAGACATTACTCTGTAATGGGAATATATTCCAGCTAACCAGCATTATTAATATTTCATTTTAAATTATGCCACCTTTGAAATACTTAGTCTATATACATCTTGCTTTAGTGCTTGCTAATTATAGAACTCATTATTATGGAGGATCCTTACCTACATGCACCTCCCTCATGTGATTCTCATCATATTATATTATATTTTTCTCAGATCTGTGGACTTATATACCTAGGTCTGGATGTTGGTCACATGCGCATACAGTTGTCTATATTTATATTGCATCTGCAATTATATATATATCTTTACAGGTAATAATTTACCCCTTCATAACTAATATGCGCATGTTGGCTAAACACCCTTGATAATTTAACACACCAAGTGTATATTGCAACATTTTCTCTCATACACATGTGGTATATTTTTCACATATCCAGTTATACTGCAAAGATTTATCGTAGATAGAACTATGGTGATTACAGTAAAATATTTTACATCCAGTTTTTGGTTAAGTTTACCTCTGGGCTTTCTTTCTCTATTGTTACTGCATTATTTATATGTGTTTTCTATTCTAGAAATATAATGTTTATATTTATAAGGATACATCTCCATATATATTTATAGATTGCCTGTATATAAACCATAATGTGTGTACTCCTGCTGTAGCGTGTCTAGGGTATTAAGGGTTAAAATTACTCATTACCTGGTGTGTGGGCGTGTTCTGTATTCATTGTTCTTATCCAATCACAACTGTAACACAGACTTTTTAAACTTGCATTCACCTGCATGACACCTATGGCTATGATTACGGCTGAGTGCCGAAACATGTAAGCCGTGGTGTCACGCTCACACACCTGATTTGCTTGCTATCACTGTATGCTGTTAGCTGAGCCAGATTTGGCGTTTTAACTTTGCCAATAAAGATGGATTTTATTTGCATAAAGCTGGATCCTATTGTTTATGATAGAAACCTTCACTTATATTAAAGGGACAGTCTAGTCAAATTAAACTTACCATCTATGGCCAGATAATAGTGTCTAATAATATCAGACACATATACCTTTTAATACCAGATAACAATATTATTGCTTGCTCTGCCTTCTTTTCTGTGTACATGCAGGTAGCATCCCACATTAAGTTTCAATTATGCACAGTTAGAGGTTTGTTCCCATTTGAATTAGGTTTAATGTTTTGCCCATCTGAGCATAGGTATTCTCTGGGGCAAGTTATATGGTTATGTATGTGACCTGCGTACTGTGTTTTGGTACACTTTGGGTAACTATAGGGTTTTTTATCTTTATTGGAGTGTGGCCCTTTAAGTCATTCCAGCCCCAGTAACTGAAGCTCCAGTCATGTGATCATCACTCGGTGCAGGAATGAAGCTGCAGTAAGTCGGATTGAGAGGCTCAACAGTGCACTGTGTTCTGTTCTAGGTGAGGAAAGAGCTAAAGTTCTTTCCTGCCACAGAACAGATTTGGCATGCTTCCTGCCTCCTCTTCATCACTTCACAGCGCATTATCGAAGGTACAGTCTTTGGATGCTGTTTGCTACGCCGGACATCCTTAAGCCATCAGGAGTGGGTAAGATCTTAAACCGGACATGTCTCACTATAGCTAGGTGCTAGCTTACGGTGGGGGATCAATATGGAGCTAAGTTAGCGAAGGCCAAGTACCTAGTGTGCATAAAGGGAAAATTTATTTTAGCTCCAGGACTAGCTTGATATTCTTTTTGGGCAATTTTTTATTCTGGTATCGGGAATTAGGTTAGATATCGTTATTATTATCCTTGGAGGTGTTGTTTTTGCTGGCCATTTCTTTGGTTCGTAGAGTTTCCGAGCTATCTGCTCTTGCTTGTTATCCGCCCTATTTAGTGTAACATAAGGCAGTGTTGAGAACTAAATCAAGTTTATCTCCAAAAGTGGTGTCGACGGACAACATTAATCAGGAGCTTGTTGTACCTTCTTTATGTCCTAACCCTAGTTCAAGGAGAGGTTGTTGCATAATTTATATGTTGTTAGGGCACTGAAGTTTTATCTTCATGCGACCAAGGAGTTTTGTCAATCTTCCAGTTTGTTTGTTCTTTTCTTCTGGCAAACGTAAGGGCCAGAAGGCTACTGCAGTATCCTTGTTTTTTTTGGTTGAGGAGTCTTATTTGTAGAGCTTACTTGGAGGCGTGTTAGCAACCACCGGCCCATATTACTGCCCATTCCACTCGTTCTGTTTCATCTTCATGGGCCTTCCAGAATGAGGCTTCAGTAGAACAGATCTTTAAGGCTGAGACCTGGTCTTTCCTGCATACCTTTAACTTGTATCCATTTTTGCCTCGGCAGAGGTGGCATTTGGCAGGAAGTTCCTTAAAGTGGTGGTGCTTAGTAAGTAGGTGACTTCCTTACCTTTTCATGAACTCCACAGATTAGATATTGGTTCCCAAGAGTAAAGATTCTCATGGACTCTCACTACCAATAGAAAGAAAATGTATTCTTACCTGAAATTCTTTTCTTTCTTGGTAGTGAGTCCACGACCCTGCCCGTTTATTTCTGGTGGTGGCAGTCCTAGTGTGGCACCTCTTTACCCCTTTTATTTCTCTTACTTTTTCCCTATCCTCGGCTATATGACTTCTAGGAGGGAAGTAGAAGGGATATTTAAGAGCTCTAGGATGGGGTGTCTTTGCCTGCTCCTGGTGGTCAGGTGATGTATTTCCCAAGAGTAAAGATTTTCATAGATTTTTTTTTAAAGGAACAGTCTACTCCAGTCTACTCTGGAATTTTTATTTATAAAAAAGATAGATAATCCCTTTACTACCAATTTCCAAGTTTTGCATAACTGAGTTATATTAAACATTTTTACCTCTGTGGTCATCTGCAGACTGCCCCCTTATTTCAGTTCTTTTGACAAACATGCATTTTACCCAATCAGTGCTGACTCCTAGGTAAGTCCACAGGAGTGAGCACAATGTTATCTATATGGCACACATGTACTAGCGCTGTCTAGCTGTAAAACAACTTTAAAAAGGCACTGAGATAAGAAGTGGCCTTTAAGGGCTTCGAAATTAGCATATGAGCCTACCTAGGTTTAGCTTTCAACAAAGAATACCAAGAGAATAAAGCAAATGTGATGATATAAGTAAATTGGAAAGTTGTTTAAAACTGCATGCCCTATCTGAATCATGAAAGTTCAATATTGTCTACACAATCCCTTTAAGTTTGATACTCTCTGAAATTCTAACCTGATATTACTTGCGAAAGAGAAGCAGTATGACACTACACTTCTAGAATATTGTTTAAGGTTTTGTACTCACTTTAAATTTTAATTAGTCAAGTATATTATTAATATATTGTAAAGTTCTTAAGATGAAAATTATATTAAAAGGTAAGATTTAATAAAATGAAAACCTGGCAGAAAATTCAGAAGGAAATAGTAGAAATCCCCTCAAACATAATTTCTTTAACATTTATATGCAGATATGCATTATGTCTAAAAATTGGCTGAATGTTGAGGAACGGCATAAGGAACACTAGATACATCAAAAATGTTCCAAAATTACACCATATTAAACAATGTCATTCTAAATGAATTTCTATAATATACCATTTATCTTTCAAAAACGAACATTCAAAATGCACAAAAGCAGACATTAATTTGTGTGGGGACAACAATTATTGGAACCACAAAAAAGAAAAAAATTCGCCAAGCACCTTAAAAGTAAAAACTCAAATTTTATTAAACATTAAATTAAAAGTTCAGTACCATAGAGAGAAAGGATAAAACCCCTTTAAACAGACTAACGCATTTCGGCTAGGAGAGCCGTACTCATAGTCCATTTATCTTTCAAAATTGAACATTCAAAATGCACAAAAGCAGACATTAATTTGTGTGGGGACAACAATTATTGGAAAATGATATTTGTTTGTGCACAACTCATCCCTAGTATTGCTTAGAATAAGGTAAACCCCCCCATAGTTCTTTGGGTGGAAGGGGGCATACGTCCACTACTATTAAAGTAGCAAATAGTTCTTTTCAGAACATAGTTGTTGGAATAAAACACTTTGCTGTCTTTTTAATAATAAATTAAAGATGTTCATGAATTCACTGTGCTTTTAAAGGGACATTCTGGTCAACATTTAAATGCACATAGAGGAATTACATCTTTAAATAGAAACATATTTACAACATACATGTATTGTTAAAAATGTTATGGTAAAAGTTATCCCCGTTTTAGTGTTAACATTTTTCTCAGCGCGTGCATGTGAAGCATAGCTAGATATTCTCAGTGCACCAGCATTGTAAATACTGCCGCTGCTCAGAGTGCCAGTGGGGCTTGTATCATGTCAACAATAAACTGATTGAGTCATTACCAGATGGTACAAACACCTTAGGCTCTTTGAGCAAGGGCTATGTTTAAAATGCTGGTGCACAGTGCATATTTAAATACACTTTTGAGACAGCTATAGCTTTTATTAGAAGCATTTTTGCTAATACATGTATATTACAAACATGTTTCTATTTAAAAGTGAAATGCATCCATGTGGGTTCCAGTTTTGGCTGGAAGTCCTTTTAAGCAGTTATGGCAAAAAGAAAAGCCCATACTAATAAGCAACAACATCTTATGATAGCCTGATATGTATAATTATCTGTTAACTGCTTTATTTTATCAGCGGTCTGATAACACAGCTTGGCTCCTATAATAGACCAGCACATATTATCTGTGACAGCTGGGTCCAACCACAATATGACAGGATACTGGCTTTATCAAGAATCGTAAGCAGTACATCATATTCTTTAGCTGCACTGTTTGTGGTTCTTGGCCTCATGGTAATATTTTCTGCACATATTTTGGGGAAACCATAAAACTGTGGGTCTTGTGGAATTACCTAATCGCTATATTTACATAGCAAGCTTTCTAAATCAGACATCTATTTTTCCCTTGTGTTGGCACATTGGTCATGAACAGTGTAGCAAATGTATTCAATAAGGAAGGAATAACTGCTGAGCTAAACATGCAGAAGTTGACTAAAAGTAATAATTAAACAATTGGACCCTAAAGTTTCACTCCACTCACCCCTGTAACTCCACAGTCCCAGCAAGAATGTGTCATCTTTTGTGGAAAGCTTTGCTCTCCCTCAGTTAAGTCCATTAATGGACAACACAAAAGTGCTGTGTTCCCGTCTGACTATCAATGTCACATGGAAACATTGCACACACACAGAATGCCTTCCAATATTAACATCTCAAAACACAGAAAACATGGGGTTAACCAAATATGCATCTGTGACTAACTGGTGGCTTCTAACATAGGAAAAACACTGGGCTATATAGGCACATGAGGGCTTAAACCGTCCCATGGAATGCAATAAAAAACCCAAGTCAGGGTTAGGGTCATGCGTTTCATATAGATGAACCAGATTCTCCACACTGTTATAGCAATAAAAATATTTTGTGATAATAATTAAATAAAATGTATGACAACATTTTGAGCAGTTCTTTGTTAACCCCTTAAAGACCACTGTTCTTTTAATGGGGAGCGCACCTTACTAGGAGGGCTGCAGGAGAGAGGTAGGTTTGTTAAAGGGATACTAAACCCATTTTTTTCTTTCTTTCATGATTCAGATAGAGCATGCAATTTTAAGCAGCTTTCTAATTTACTCCTATTATCAATTTTTCTTTGTTCTCTTGCTATCTTTATTTAAAAAGCAGGAATGTAAAGTTTAGGAGCCAGACCACTTTTGGTTCAGAACCTGGGTTACGCTTGCTGATTGGTGGCTAAATATAGCCACCAATAATCAAGCGTTATCCAGGGTGCTGAACCTAATGTGCACAGTCTTTTATATTTACACTTTTTGAGTCACCAGCTCCTACTGAGCATGTGCAAAAACTCACAGACTATACGTATATGCATTTGTGATTGGCTGATTGACATAACTTTGAAATGTGTTAGAAAAGAATCTACTACTCATTTGAAATTCAGAGTAAATGCTATTGTATTGTCTTGTTATTTTGCATTTGTTGATTATGCAAATCTACTATGTTTACTGGTCCTTTAACTTTTTCACAAACTTTAGGTTTCTAACTGAAATTATTTACAAACAGCTTGTGCAATTATGGCACAAATGGTTGTAAATGCTTCTCTGGGGTCCCCTTTGTTCAGAAATAGCAGACATATATCTGTATATGGCTTTGGCATTGCTTTTTGGTAGTTAGAAGGCTGATAAATGCCGCTGCGCACCACACTTGTATTATGCCCAGCAGTTAAGGGGTTAATTAGGTAGCTTGTAGGGTTAATTTTAGCTTTAGTGTAGAGATCAGCTTCCCACCTGACATATCCCACCCCCTGATACCTCCTTGATAATCCTCAAACAGCTCTCTTCCCTCCTCCACCTCACAGTTGTCACTGCCATCTTAAGTACTGGCAGAAAGTCTGCCAGTACTAAAATAAAAGGCATATATATATATATATATATATATATATATATATATATATATATATATATATATATATATATATATATATATATATATATATATATTTAAATGTATTCTGCAGTGTTGGATCCCCCCTTAACCCCCAACCTCCTTGATCCCACCCCAAACAGCTCTCTAACCCTCCCCCCTCTACCTATTTGCCACTATCTTGGGTACTGGCAGTTGTCTGTGTTTGTTTGTTTTTGGCAAAAAAGCCAATTTTATGTAGTATAGCTGCTTCCCCTCAATAGCATACCCTCTCCCCCTCTCAGATCGCTTTCTTCACATTTTCTTCACCCCCCTCCTTCCCTCTCCCTCCATCCCATACAATTCAACCACTCTGGCACACTGGATGAAGAGGATCCGTTAAGTGATCCAGCGATGGACCGCTCACCCGCCTCCCTGCTATGGCTCCCACCCACCAACGATCGGCACCATCGCTGGCCGATGCAGAGAGGGCCACAGAGTGGTAAAAAAAGGGTATTGCAGGATGCCTCAATATCGAGGCATCACTGCAATACCCTGAAAGCGGCTGGAAGCAATCAAGATCGCTTCCACCACTTGAAACCCTAGAGGATGTGTCAGGCACGTCCTTGGTCCCTAACTGACATTTTTTGTAGGACATGCCTGACACGTCCTTGGTCATTAAGGGGTTAAGACATCAGAACACTTGTTATGATACTGGCTTATAAATATGTACACTTTCTCACAGACTATCACTGTTATAGAAGAGCTTCATGGCTTCACCAGTTAGCTAACCTACTACCTCACAAATAAAAGGAGGGAGGGGGACTCCTACATGCACATTATTATACAATCACTGCGCCACCCCCTCTGTCTCCAAGATGGAGGTTAAGCGCTGTGGTTTCTAAAAATGGTTACTGCTACCAGTGGACAGCCGCAACTCCATTGCTTAAACAGCAGGGATGTTTTCCCCTTTAATTTGTTCCCAATGCTCCATTTTACCTGCTGGAGTGTATTTAATTGGTTGCATACAGCTCCATTAGCCTTTTTTATTTTTAGTTTTCTCTGTAGAAAATCTAAGTAAACAAGGGCCAATAATTTCCATCTTAATGGGAGGAGAGTCTACGGCTTCATTCATTACTTCTGGGAATTAAGAACCTGGCCACCAGGAGGAGGCAAAGATACCCAGCCAAAGCCTTAAATACCTCCCCCACTCCCCTCATCCCCCAGACATTCTTTGCCTTTCATTACAGGAGGATGGCAGAGAAGTGTCGGAAGATTCAGAGTAGTCTCTTATGGAGGGTAGTACTCTTCGGAATGGGACTGGAGTTTTAAGTAGTCCTGTCAGCCTCTCAGTGAGAGCATGGATGAAAGTTAGAGTCCGGAGATGCAGGGAGAGTCTTTCTGTGGAACCATCCCGACTAATATTAACAGCTCCATAAGCAATCAGCGTTGACGAGTTTCGCTTTCTGCTTTCTGCTCTCAAGTCCATGTCAGGAGTGCTGCTACTACCCTGTCACATTTGAAAGGCCATGTTCCTGTTTAACGGCATAGATTCTGGTAAGATCGTTTCATTTATACACATTTGATAACGCAAGGAGACAGGGTCACAGTGTGTCTCCTTTTATCTGTATAGAATCAAGGGTTAATATTCTCGGAATGGGGGTTATTGAAAAGGGGGGAATTTATGCATAATTTTCTTTATTATGTTTAATGTTGCGACATGTGTAAGATGAGGCTATGTCAATGTGTGAACAGTCAGGTCCCTTAGAGAGATATTGATGCAGTCTTTTTTGGCTCGTTTTCTCTTTAGTGCAGGGGTGGTCCTGCATGACACTTCATGTGACCGGGTGTGGCCTCTTTAACTTCCTCTTTCTTGACCGGCGATTGCAGGAGACAAAGTGTTTTCTCTGTGGTCCAGGTCTTAGGAGGTGGTGAGTGCCCCTACCATTGGGGTATAAAGGTGCCATTTAATGTCTATCTAGTCCGTAATAAAAGCGCAAGCTATGGAGGACTCTGATATGTTAGAGGGTACTCCCTCTTTAACCAAATCTAATACCTGTGTTTATTGTGATGAGGTTCCGGTTGATTCACCTGCTTAACTATGTTCCACATGCTTTGATAAAATTGTAGTATCTAAAAAGAATAAGATATTCAGTACAACTGAGCCGTCCACCTCTGAGGGTTCTCCGTCCCGTGAGGTGCGTTCCCTACATTCATCTTTGATTATACATGCAGCTTCCCAGGGCTCTACTAATCCTCCTGCGGGAGGGGCCCTTTGGCTGCCAGATTTTGCTGAGCAGCCTTCAATGCCGGAGGAACCTTCGATCCCTAAGCTAGATAGGGTTTACGAGGACAGGGTGGTGACTCAGACTTTCCCGGTCCCCTTTAAGATGGCTAATATTATTAAGAACGAATGAGAGAAACTTGGTTTGTCCTTTTCTCCCTCTACTTCTTTTAAAAAACAGTCTGGGGTATTATTCAAACTTTTTCGTGGTCCCAAAGAAGGAGGGCACATTTTGTTAGATTCTGGACCTAAAATGCATAAACAAGTTTCTGTCGGTCCCATCGTTCAAGATGGAGACGATCAGTTCTATCCGGCCCCTTGTTCAATAGAGACTGTTCATGACTACAATAGCTTTGAAGGATGCTTACCTAACTCTCCCAGTTTGTGGCTCTACCGTTCGGCCTGGCGACTGCCCCAAGAGTCTTTACGAAGGTTCTGGGAGTGCTGCTCGCGGTGGCGAGAGCCAGAGGTATTGCTGTGGCACCTTATCTGGAAGACATCCTGGTCCAGGCTCCGTCCTACAGTCTCGCAGAGGACCATTCGAGGGCTCTGCTTATTCTCCTTCAATCCCATGGATGGAAGATAAACGTAGGAAAGAGTTCCCTGGTTCCCAGCAACAGAGTGGAATTCCTGGGCACAATAATAGATTCCATATCTATGAAGATATTCCTGACGGATCAGAGACGTTGCAAGATTGCGTCCAGCTGTCTTGCCCTTCAGACCTCCTCAAGGCCATCTGTGGCCCGGTGTATGGAGGTGATTGGGCTCATGGTATCCAGCATAGATGATATTTCATACACCAGGTTCCATCTCAGACCACTTCAGTTGTGCATGTTGAGACAATGGAACGGCGATCACTCAGAACTATCAAAACAGATCTCTCTGGACAACTGAACAAGGGAATCCCTCTCTTGGTGGACCTGTCTGGATCTACTGTCCCAGGGGACATACTTCTTAAGAACATCCTGGGAGATTGTGACCACGGACACAAGCCTGTCATGATGGGGAGCTGTTTGGGGTGCCAGGAAGGCACAGGGCAGAGTCGCTTCTCCTGATTAATATTCTGGAATTTTAAGCAATCTTCAACGCTCTGAGGGCTTGGCCCCTTCTGGTCATCCTGATTCATCAGATTCCAGTCGGACAACATTACCTTGGTGGCTTACATCAACCATCAGGGGGGAATAAAAATCTCCCTAGCCATGAAGGAAATATCTCAGATTCTGGAGTGGGCAGAGACCCACAACTGTTTGCTTTCAGCGATCCACATTCTGGGTGTAGACAACTGGGAGGCAGATTTTCTCGGCAGACAATCGTTTCATCTGGGGGAATGGTCTCTCCATCCCGAGATGTTTGCAGAGATCTGCCCGCCACACTGCAGCTCAGTTTCAGGGTCTTGGCAAAATAAATAAATGGTCTCCCCTCAGACCATAATATACAAACCTTAATCTCACTTCAGGCCATAGTATACAAACCTTAATCTCACCTCAGGCCATAGTATGCAAACCTTAATCTCACCTCAGGCCATAGTATGCAAACCTAAATCTCACCTCAGGCCATAGTATGCAAACCTAAATCTCACCTCAGGCCATAGTATGCAAACCTAAATCTCATCTCAGGCCATAGTATACAAACCTAAATCTCACCGCAGGCCATAGTATACAAACCTAAATCTCACCACAGGCCATAGTATACAAACATAAATCTCACCTCAGGCCATAGTATAAAAACATAAATCTCACCTCAGGCCATAGTATACAAACATAAATCTCACCTCAGGCCATAGTATACTAACATAAATCTCACATCAGGCCATAATATACAAACCTAAATGTAACCTCAGGCCATAGTATACAAACCTAAATCTCACCTCAGGCCATAGTATGCAAACCTAAATCTCACCTCAGGCCATAGTATGCAAACCTAAATCTCAACTCAGGTCATAGTATACAAACATAAATCTCACCTAAGACCATAATATACAAACCTTAATCTCACCTCAGGCCATAGTATAAAAACCTAAATCTCACCTCAGGCCATAGTATAAAAACCTAAATCTCACCGCAGGCCATAGTATACAAACCTAAATTTCACCTCAGGCCATAGTATGCAAACCTAAATCTCACCTCAGGCCATAGTATGCAAACCTAAATCTCACCTCAGGCCATAGTATGCAAACCTAAATCTCACCACAGGCCATAATATACAAACCTAAATCTCACCACAGGCCATAATATACAAACCTTAATCTCACCTCAGGCCATGGTTTGCAAACCTAAATCTCACCTCAGGCCATAGCACGCAAACATAAATCTCACCTCAGGTCATAGTATACAAACATAAATCTCTCCCCTAAGGCCATAGTATACAAACATAAAATTCACCTCAGGTCATAGTATACAAACATAAATCTCACCTCAGGCCATAGTATGCAAACCTAAATCTCACATCAGGCCATAATATACAAACCTAAATCTCACCTCAGGCCATAGTATGCAAGCCTAAATCTCACATCAGGCCATAATATACAAATCTAAATCTCACCTCAGGCCATAGTATACAAACCTAAATCTCAACACAGGCCAAAGTATACAAACCTAAATTTCACCTCAGGCCATAGTATACAAACATAAATATCACCTAAGGCCATTGTATACAAACATAAATCTCTCATCAGGCCATAGTATACAAACATAAATCTCTCCTCATGCCATAGTATACAAACATAAATATAACCTCAGGCCATAGTATACAAATATAATTAATCTCACCTCAGGCCATAGTATACAAACCTAAGCCCAGCAATCGATTTTGTTTAATTATATGAGAAGGGTTTTGTTCTCTCTATCTCTGAAGAAGAGGGTTGTGTTAAACTGGGTTATCAGTTATAGGATTTTGGTATCCAAACATAAATCTCACCTCAGACCATAATATACAAACCTAAATCTCACCTCAGGCCATAGTGTGCAAACCTAAATCTCACCTCAGGCCATAGTATACAAACATAAATCTTACGTCAGGCCATAGTATACAAATATAATTAATCTCACCTCAGGCCATAGTATACAAACCTAAATCTCACCTCAGGCCATAGTATGCAAACCTAAATCTCACCTACGGCCATAGTATGCACACCTAAATCTCACATCAGGCCATAATATACAAACCTAAATCTCACCTTAGGCCATAGTATACTGTTACGGTACCAACAGGATACCAAGGGTTAATACCAGATGGAAGATGCCCTGAATGTGAGATAAACAACTCAAAACCCAGCTAATTCCCCCCTCAAACATGAGACCAGGCTCCACATTGAAGGTTAAAACAGAATGCAATTTATTAAAGGCCATATGCCCAGTATTTATGCAGGTCTGACCCCAGATGGGGGGTTGAAAGAATATTGTACATTAAATAGAGGGAAAACGCCCTTTGACATGCCACAATAGAATCACATTACTTAAGCAGATAACCAATTTAGACACAAGAAAACAATCCTTATCACCAACAGTCTGACTCTGGAGGTGATTAAACAATGGGAATGTTTATCACTAAACTTAATTACAGCACACAATAGCTGATGCCAGCAACCTTGTATTTAGAAAATAGCTTCTTAAAGCTGAACAAAGTTAACTCTTTCATTTCTGACAGAAGGGTCTGTCACATAGCTCCCCCCTTGTGGAACACTCCGACAGACCCGGCTTGACCCTTTGGCGGGTCAACCTGGAGATGACCGGACTAGGAGGTGGTAGGCATGTCAGTTTGCCGGGACAATCCATCTGTATTCCCGTTATGAGAGAGAATTCCTGCCCGTATAAATAAGGGTTCAATTTCCTCAGTGCCCAGACTAGGGCTAAACAGTCCTTCAAAATATAATCGGCTTCTTTACGTGGTTTTTGTACCTGCTCTTTATAGGTATCCACAATCCCTTCATACTGACATAGGGTGCCCTTGAGTTGCTGCACCTCACTATGAGCCAGCGTTAGCTTCTCCTCCAGTGTCACTAAGTTTGTCTTTAATGTTTCATGTTCTACTCTCAAGCTGGTGTTTTCTGCAGTCTGTCGGTGCAGCTTGTCTAGCAGAGATTCCCGTTCTAAACTTGCTTTTTCCTCTGCGCCCCTCTTCTCTTTCATCAGCGCATTGTAACGGGACTTCCACGTATCAATAGCGGATAGAGATTTACTGAGCTCAGCGTCCTGGGGCTTAGCAGCAGGTGGGTCAGTCTCTGCGGCACGGATCTGGGCACGGGTAGGCACAGGGTTAACATTGGTGGGACCCATGGGAGCATAGGCAGAAACAAGGGGGGCCAAGTTATTTCCAAGGAGAACATCAGCAGGTAAGTCCTTCTTGACCCCCACATTCACAGGTCTAGCGCCCCCTCCCCAATCCAAATGTACCTGGGCAACAGGTAGGCGGAGCACAGTGCCCCCTGCTACCCTCACAGCCACAGTGTCTCCAGTGTGCCGTTTCTCAGACACCAAGTTCTTTTGAAGCAAGGTCATGGTAGCACCAGTATCCCGTAGACCAAGGACCTCCTTCCCATTCACTTTAACCAGTTGCCGGTTACTCCAGTGGGCAGCTTGCACGGGGTCTGCTTCATGTAGGATGCCCCAGCATTCTTGCTCCTCTACGTAGTGGGCCGCAGGCTGAGGGTTACGTGGGATTCCGCTGGCGGGTCTTCTCCAGGACTGTGCTTGGTTCGCTGCGTTTAGGGGACACTCTGGTCTTTTGTGCCTTAGTTGCTTACATCCAAAGCACCGAATAGGTTGTGAGTAGCCCCGCGAATTGAACCGGGCTCTCTGAGGGTAGTTCGTGGCCGGAGGCCGTGTGGTATAGCGGTGCGCCGGGGGTTGGTAACTGGCAGCTGCTGGGGTGACTAGGGGTCTGTACTCCACTCTAGCAGGGGGCTTAGTGGTAGCAGTATCCAGTTTGCGGGCATCCGTATACTCATCTGCCAGGTGAGCAGCTTCATGCAGGGTGGAGGGTTTATGGTCCCGAACCCACTCTCTAACTCCTGCTGATAACTTGTCAAAGCAATGTTCCAACAGGAATAGCTGCAGCACCTCTTCCCCGGATACGGCTTGGCACCCCGCCATCCAGTGAGCTGCCGTGCGGTGCACCTTACATGCCCACTCAACGTAGGAATCACCAGCCAATTTAACAGTGTCTCTGAACTGCCTCCGGTATGCCTCTGGTGTAACCGCATACCTGGAGAGCAGAGCCTCTTTTACAGTATTATAATCCCCGACTTCCTCATCTGGAATGGCCCGAAAAGCCTCACTGGCCCGGCCGGATAATTTTCCGGATAATATCGTGACCCAGTCCTCTGCGGGTACCTTGTGTAGTGCACATTGCCTCTCAAAATCCGCAAGGTACCCATCTATCTCTCCTTCTGTTTCCAGGAAGTTTTTAAAAGCTGCAAAATTTACTTTTCCCTTTTCCACTGGGGTTGCTGTGACTTGGGCTGCTGCAGCTCCGCTTTGGCGAAGTAGGTTGGCCACAACAGCTGCTATGACCCGGTCGATAATTTCGGCAGATGGGTTGGGGGCCATAATATGCCAGTCTTATTTTAACCGCCCGATCAAAGCTTGCTTCTTCAGGGGTTCTGTCTGATATGCTGGGCCCATTGGTTCCTTCTGTCCCTGGTACTCTTTCCATCTTAGTCAGTATTGTAATAATCCCCCTCTTCCTGAGGTTACTGGCTTGTGTAGTTGCTCTTCTGGGCGATAAGGATCCTCCCGTCGCTTGCCACCAATTGTTACGGTACCAACAGGATACCAAGGGTTAATACCAGATGGAAGATGCCCTGAATGTGAGATCAACAACTCACAACCCAGCTAATTCCCCCCTCAAACATGAGACCAGGCTCCACATTGAAGGTTAACACAGAATGCAATTTATTGAAGGCCATATGCCCAGTATTTATGCAGGTCTGACCCCAGACGGGGGGTTGAAAGAATATTGTACATTAAATAGAGGGGAAACGCCCTCTGACATGCCACAATAGAATCACATCACTTAAGCAGATAACCAATTTAGACACAAGAAAACAATCCTTATCACCAACAGTCTGACTCTGGAGGTGATTAAACAATGGGAATGTTTATCACTAAACTTAATTACAGCACACAATAGCTGATGCCAGCAACCTTGTATTTAGAAAATAGCTTCTTAAAGCTGAACAAAGTTAACTCTTTCAGTTCTGACAGAAGGGTCTGTCACATATACAAACCTAAATCTCAACACAGGCCAAAGTATACAAACATAAATCTCTCCTCAGGCCATAGTATACAAACATAAATCTCTCCTCATGCCATAGTATACAAACATAAATATAACCTCAGGCCATAGTATACAAATATAATTAATCTCACCTCAGGCCATAGTATACAAACCTAAGCCCAGCAATCGATTTTGTTTACTTATATGAGAAGGGTTTTGTTCTCTCTTTCTCTGAAGAAGAGGGTTGTGTTAAATTGGGATATCAGTTATAGGATTTTGGTATCCAAACATAAATCTCACCTCAGACCATAATATACAAACCTAAATCTCACCTCAGGCCATAGTGTGCAAACCTAAATCTCACCTCAGGCCATAGTATACAAACATAAATCTTACGTCAGGCCATAGTATACAAATATAATTAATCTCACCTCAGGCCATAGTATACAAACCTAAATGTAACCTCAGGCCATAGTATACAAACCTAAATCTCACCTCAGGCCATAGTATGCAAACCTAAATCTCACCTCAGGCCATAGTATGCACACCTAAATCTCACATCAGGCCATAATATACAAACCTAAATCTCACCTCAGGCCATAGTATACAAACCTGAATCTCAACACAGACCAAAGTATACAAACATAAATCTCTCCTCAGGCCATAGTATACAAACATAAATCTCTCCTCATGCCATAGTATACAAACCTAAACCTCACCTCAGGCCATAGTATACAAACCTAAATTTCACCTCAGGCCATAGTATACAAACCTAAATTTCACCTCAGGCCATAGTATACAAACATAAATCTCTCCTCAGGCCATAGTATACAAACATAAATATAACCACGGGCCATAGTATACAAATATAATTAATCTCACCTCAGGCCATAGTATACAAACCTAAGCCCAGCAATCAATTTTGTTTACTTATATGAGAAGGGTTTTGTTCTCTCTATCTCTGAAGAAGAGGGTTGTGTTAAATTGGGTTATCAGCTATAGGATTTTGGTATCCAAACATAAATCTCACCTCAGACCATAATATACAAACCTTAATCTTACCTCAGGCCATAGTATACAAACCTAAATCTCACCTCAGGCCATAGTTTGCAAATCTAAATCTCACCTCAGGCCATAGTGTGCAAACCTAAATGTCACCTCAGGCCATAGTATACAAACATAAGTATCACCTCAGGCCATAGTATACAAACCTAAATCTCACCTCAGGCCATAGTATACAAACCTAAATCTCTCCTCATGCCATAGTATACAAACATAAATATAACCGCATGCCATAGTATACAAATATAATTAATCTCACCTCAGGCCATAGTATACAAACCTAAATCTCACCTCAGGCCATAGTATACAAACCTAAATCTCTCCTCATGCCATAGTATACAAACATAAATATAACCGCAGGCCATAGTATACAAATATAATTAATCTCACCTCAGGCCATAGTATACAAACCTAAGCCCAGCAATAACATTTGTTTACTTATATGAGAAGGGTTTTGTTATCTCTATCTCTGAAGAAGAGGGTTGTGTTAAATTGGGTTATCAGTTATAGGATTTTGGTATCCAAACATAAATCTCACCTCAGACCATAATATACAAACCTTAATCTCACCTCAGGCCATAGTATACAAACCTAAATCTCACCTCAGGCCATAGTGTGCAAACCTAAATCTCACCTCAGGCGATAGTGTGCAAACCTAAAGGTCACCTCAGGCCATAGTATACAAACATAAGTATCACCTCAGGCCATAGTATACAAACATAAATCTTACATCAGGCCATAGTATACAAATATAATTTAATCTCACCTCAGGCCATAGTATACAAACCTAAATCTCACCTCAGACCATAGTATACAAACTTAAATCTCACCTCAGGCCATAGTTTACAAACCTAAATTTCACCTCAGGCCATAGTATACAAACCTAAATTTCACCTCAGGCCATAGTATACAAACCTAAGGCCAGCAATCAATTTGGTTTACTTATATGAGAAGGCCATATACAAACATAAATCTCTCCTCAGGCCATAGTGTACAAACATAAATATCACCTCAGGCCATAGAATACAAATATAATTAATCTCACCTAAGGCAATAGTATACAAACTTAAATCTCACCTCAGGCCATAGTCTACAAACTTAAATCTCACCTCAGGCCATAGTATACAAACCTAAATCTCACCTCAGGCCATAGTGTGCAAACCTAAATCTCACCTCAGGCCATAGTATACAAACATAAATCTTACATCAGGCCATAGTATACAAATATAATTAATCTCACCTCAGGCCATAGTATACAAACCTAAATGTAACCTCAGGCCATAGTATACAAACCTAAATCTCACCTCAGGCCATAGTATGCAAACCTAAATCTCACCTCAGGCCATAGTATACAAACCTAAATCTCAACACAGGCCAAAGTATACAAACATAAATCTCTCCTCAGGCCATAGTATACAAACATAAATCTCTCCTCATGCCATAGTATACAAGCCTAAATTTCACCTCAGGCCATAGTATACAAACATAAATCTCTCCTCATGCCATAGTATACAAACATAAATATAACCGCAGGCCATAGTATACAAATATAATTAATCTCACCTCAGGCCATAGTATACAAACCTAAGCCCAGCAATCAATTTTGTTTACTTATATGAGAAGGGTTTTGTTCTCTCTATCTCTGAAGAAGAGGGTTGTGTTAAATTGGGTTATCAGTTATAGGATTTTGGTATCCAAACATAAATCTCACCTCAGACCATAATATACAAACCTTAATCTTACCTCAGGCCATAGTATACAAACCTAAATCTCACCTCAGGCCATAGTGTGCAAACCTAAATCTCACCTCAGACCATAGTGTGCAAACCTAAATGTCACCTCAGGCCATAGTATACAAACATAAGTATCACCTCAGGCCATAGTATACAAACCTAAATCTCACCTCAGGCCATAGTATACAAACCTAAACCTCTCCTCATGCCATAGTATACAAACATAAATATAACCGCAGGCCATAGTATACAAATATAATTAATCTCACCTCAGGCCATAGTATACAAACCTAAATCTCACCTCAGGCCATAGTATACAAACCTAAATCTCTCCTCATGCCATAGTTTACAAACATAAATATAACCGCAGGCCATAGTATACAAATATAATTAATCTCACCTCAGGCCATAGTATACAAACCTAAGCCCAGCAATCAATTTTGTTTACTTATATGAGAAGGGTTTTGTTATCTCTATCTCTGAAGAAGAGGGTTGTGTTAAATTGGGTTATCAGTTATAGGATTTTGGTATGCAAACATAAATCTCACCTCAGACCATAATATACAAACCTTAATCTTACCTCAGGCCATAGTATACAAACCTAAATCTCACCTCAGGCCATAGTGTGCAAAACTAAAGGTCACCTCAGGCCATAGTATACAAACATAAGTATCACCTCATGCCATAGTATACAAACATAAATCTTACATCAGGCCATAGTATACAAATATAATTAATCTCACCTCAGGCCATAGTATACAAACCTAAATCTCACCTCAGGCCATAGTATACAAACCTAAATCTCACCTCAGGCCATAGTATACAAACCTAAATTTCACCTCAGGCCATAGTATACAAACCTAAATTTCACCTCAGGCCATAGTATACAAATCTAAACCCAGCAATCAATTTGGTTTACTTATATGAGAAGGCCATATACAAACATAAATCTCTCCTCAGGCCATAGAGTACAAACATAAATATCACCTCAGGCCATAGAATACAATTATAATTAATCTCACCTAAGGCAATAGTATACAAACTTAAATCTCACCTCAGGCCATAGTCTACAAACCTAAATCTCACCTCAGGCCATAGTATACAAACATAAATCTCACCTCAGGCCATAATTTACAAACCCTTAATCTCACCTCAGGCCATAGTATACAAACCTAAATCTCACCTCAGGCCATAGTATGCAAACATAAATCTCACATCAGGCCATAGTATACAAACATAAGTATCACCTCAGGCCATAGTATACAAACATAAATCTCACCTCAGGCCATAGTATACAAACATAAATCTCACCTCAGGCCATAGTATACAAACATAAATATCACCTCAGGCCATAGTATACAAACATAAATCTTACCTCAGGCCATAGTATACAAATATAATTAATCTCACCTCAGGCCATAGTATACAAACCTAAATCTCACCTCAGGCCATAGTATACAAACATAAATCTCACCTCAGGCCATAGTATACAAACATAAATTTCATTTCAGGCCATAGTATGCAAACCTAAATCTCACCTCAGGCCATAGTATGCAAACCTAAATCTCACCTCAGGCCATAGTATACAAACATAAATCTCACCTCAGGCCATAAAGCAGGAAGTGGTTACGAAATGCTTAATTAAACTTTGTCCGGTTAGTTTATGAATCATTGTAAATCTTTTTTGTAAATTGGTGAATAAGGCAATCTGCCTAAAGGTGCAAATAATATGTGCTCAATAGAGTGAGGTATAATAAAGTAAATTTGTTTCAGGTACTTGAGATAAGTTACTTACCTGTGTGTTAGATTGATTAATAATTTATATGTATAATATAAAGGGTACTTAGTGTGATGAAGGTGATTCTCGCATTTTCTTATGCTTTGTATTATGTGTGTGGATATAGGGGATTTATTTTGTGCAAAAATATTTGTGTATGGATGATTATAATGTCTAGTTTATGTTTGATATTTTCATTCTTAAGTACTGTGGATGTTTGCTGAAGTCCCTCTTGTATGTTATAATCAGTAGAAATCTGGTGTTTTACTTTCAAGTTTATCAGAATTGTGTAAACTGTACAGAGGTGAAAGACTTGCAAGACGGCCATTTTGTGTTACTATTAGCTTATCTTTTTAATATTGTTAGTTATGGTATATATATTTTTTGAAATGTTTTTGATTATGGCGTCTAGACAAACATTGCAAATATACACACAAAAATAATCAATATTCAGTACATGAGTTATTATAGACTTGTCATATGACAAAATATCACTTAAAACAATTGTACCTCAAAATGTAGTGTATTGAACGGCTCAAAATAAAATATTCTAAATATTTATTATTATTATCGGTTATTTGTAGAGCGCCAACAGATTCCGCAGCGCTATAAACAAAGGAGGAGTACAACAAAACAATTATAGGGATCAACTGGGTAGAGGGCCCTGCCAAGCGTTGCACTGTTGTAGTCAGCTCTTAAGAAGGTGATCTACAAACAGCTGTACTCTTAGGCTTACATGCTAAGGGGGTTCAGGGGATAGCAATGGAGGAGTGGAACTGGTATAAAGTAAGGTTAGCATAGGTTGTATGCATCCCTGAACAGTAGAGTCTTTAGGGAGCGCTTGAATCTTTCAAAACTAGGGGAGAGTCTTGTGGGGCAAGGCAAGGAGTTCCACAAGATGGGAGCCAGTCTGGAGAAGTCCTGTAAACGGGAGTGTGATGAAGTAACCAGAGAGGAGGAGAGTAGGAGGTCATGAGCAGAGCGAAAGGGCGGGAGGGAAAGTATCTTTAGACAAGGTCTGAGATATAGGGGGGAGCAGTGCAGTTGAGGGTTAAATACAAAACAAAACCAAAGCCTAAGTACGTCAGAAAACAAAAATGTTTTACACACACAAAATAAATTTAACACACAGTACAACACCTCATTTTTTTCTGTTTAATTATAGAATATATATCCCCAACACAATTAGAAGCCATTCTTGGACTTCTAACACACATTAAAATAACTCAATATGAGGGATAATATTTAATCTGCATAGGCCACTTTTGGACCTCTAGATAATATTATAAAACTATTGTATATATTTCTATAGTAAATAACACACTCGTAAAGCTTTTAGTTATCTATTGAACTATATAGTATTAACTTACAGCTAAAATATTAAAGGTCCCCCTAAGATATCTGGGGTCACTCTAAGGCCATGGACATTAGAGACACAACATTAAAGATGACAGCTAATTATGAATATACAATGTTAAATGAAGAAAATATTATAAAGCACAGGCCTTGCAACAACTAAACTGAGCAGATAACCATGAACAATCTATATATCACTCTACAGGAACCCTAAGCTATGTGATAGGTCCAAATGTAAATGGGCAGTTGCGCTTGAACCACCTAAACTGAATTTATGTGCTAAAGAAAGGGCCATGAGGGGTTATAACAACTGTACCTTTTATACTTACAACTGAGCTGTGAAACTATTAGGACTACTATTAAGCTATAGCAACCAATGAATCTAAATAGATTGCTACATCTATAGTGTGGTTGTAGTTTAATAACATAATAATATATACTACTCCAATTCTAAAAATGTTGGGACAGTACAGAAAATGCAAAAAAAAAAGAAAAGTCATTTGAAAATTCAATTTTCTCCCATTCATCCATTATGCATATCTTCAGCTGCTCAACTGTACGGGGCCTTCGTTGCCTTATTTTGCGCTACACATTCTCAATCGGAAACAGGTCAGGACTGCAGGCAGGCCATTCCTAGCACCCGCACTCTTTGCTTACCCAACCATTTGCTTCTAATCCGGGAAGAATGTGGTTTTGTGTTGTTCTTCTGGAAAATTTAGTGATGTCCCTGGAAAAGAGGATGTCTGGATGGCAGCATATGTTGCTCCAATATATATATATATATATATATATATATATATATATATATATATATATATATATATATATATATATATATATATCTATATCTTTCTGCACTAATGGTGCCCTTACTGATGTGCAAGTTACACTGAGCACCCCCCCCATTTAACATAACAGACAATGGCTTTTGGACCTGACGCTAATAACCGCTTGGATGGTCCTTTTCCTCTTTGGCTTGGAAAACACGAAGGCTGTTTTTTTCCCAAAAACTATTTGAAATGTTGACTTGTCTGACCACAAAACGCAATTCCTCTGTGCTACTGCCCATCTCAGATGAGACTGAGCCCAGAGAAGTTGGCAGGCGCTTCTGGACAGTATTGATGTATGGCTTCTGCTTTGCATAGTAGAGCCTTAACTTGCATTTGTAGATGCAGCGGCAAATGGTGTTTACTGATAAAGGTTTACCAAAGTGTTCCTGAGCCCCAGTCAGGATATCCATTAAAGACTTATGGTTTTTGAGACCGTTAAGTCTGAGGGATCGGAGATCAGGTGCATTCAGAAGTGGTATTCGAGTTCATGGTAGCAATAACAAGCCATTTGTAATGGAATCGAATTTGCCCATTTATGTGCGCGCAATAAATTAGCGCCTCACTTATAATCCAGCCATATGTGAGATATGTTGAGACAAAACATCATAAATAGTAATGGGGTTCCATGTAACAGACAGGACCTTAGCAGATTGGTACTGAGTAACTATATGATCTACTGACAAACGCATGTATAAGACATCTGAGGTTTAATTTTGCAGCATGGTCTCCTAAACTAAGCAGGACTGCATAATAGTTCTATTAAGTATCGCCAAGATAAAAACCAGCAATGAATTCCTTCGCATTACAAACGTACTCAAATCTCAACCAGTATCATCGATCAAAGGAGGACTTCTAGCTTTGAAGGGGTAATAATGAAAAGCTATACAAATAGTAGTCAAAATACCTAAGGAATATAGAGGAAAGATGTCTTAGAAGGAACTGTAGCTTAAATCTATGTGGTAAACTAAGTTAAAACCTAGTAAGATTCATTAATATACCCCACAAACTGTAACATATATGAGCACAAATCTTTGTCCAGCCAGCATCTCATCCATATTACATAGCAAGGAAGTGGGCACAATGAAAGCCTGTGAAGCTATATTGCAGTACCTAATATCTCCCAAAAAGTTTAGCTCATAAAATTCAAATAACAAGAATGCACAAATACAATCTGAAATCAGAGATAATCATGACTGTTAATAATATAGAAACATTTATAATATGTCCAACTGAAAATCACATTAGAACAGTGATACAATACCTAACATGAATATATATATCTTACTAGAAACTTGTATTAAGAGTGTAAGACCTTATTAATCTTGTAGAAAGTAGCAAACAAGTATTTCACACTATAAAGCCGTCATTAAAAGTTATGAGCAGGGTAAGGCATCTAAGGGGCCGATTTACCATTGTGCGGCATACGCTGTCGGCATTTATCAATTCACAAGCATTTCACTAGAAATGCTTGTGCAATGCCGCCCCCTGCACATTCGCAGCCAATCGGCCGCTAGCAGGGGCTGTCAATCAACCTGATCGGATGCAATCGGGCAGATTGCTGTCCGCCGCCTCAGAGGTAGCGAACGAGTTAAAGAGCAGCGGTCTTAAGACGGGTGCTTCTTAACAGTCTGAAGGCTCGCACGGAAACAGCTGCATTCAGCTCCATACAGAGCTTGATAAAACGGACCCCTAACTCACTGGAGTGAAAACTTTGTTTACCCTATGCCGATCTTAAGGCTGAAAATAGTCAGAGTCCAAGCAAGCAAAAAATCCCGCAGGGACAACATAATGAGTTGAGTGCGGGCCTACAGGTTGTCAAATGACCTCAGGCCAAGGTCTCTGAAGAGGTCTCCAAAACTGTTTCTCTCTACTGGTGTACCGGCATCTTGCCCTTCCACATGTTGATTACAAGTTGAACTACACTCAGGGAGGTCAGCCACATCTCCCCAGGTAGTAGCCAAGGACATCTCTGCACAGTAGCTTCCTAGCAGAGAGCATTATTTCTATGGGAGACAGCGCCCTACTTACAGGTCAGCCCCCCCCTTTTTTTTTATAGATTTCCAAGAGGACTGTGCCTGTGAGTTTTGGAACTGGAAAGTTACTCTAGGCTGGTGAATTTATTAGAACCAAGCCTTATGACTCAGCCTATTGGCTACTTTCATCAGCTCATCCTAACAGCCTCCTCTTATTGGCTAATATTCTCCTTATCTTTTACTGTTACTGCCTGAGTAGTAAAGAGAAAGCAAAATGTGAGTATCTGTGCTTGTAATAAAATCGCCTGATAGGTGAGAGCAGGTTAATAACCATGGTTACTGATCAGCTGATTATTTCACATGTGCTGTAGTCGAGATGTCATGAAAACCTGACCGGTTAAGGGTTCTTGAAAGACTGGCACTGAGAATCACTGCAATATAGTGTTCCAGCCAGTATGGTCTTCAATAAAGAATTCCATAAGCGCTAATCAGGGCTGCCATCAGGGTGTAAATAGGGGTGACTCCTGTCAGGGGCCCAGTGGGCCAGGGAGCCCCATGAAGCAAGCACAACTATTTTTAAAAAATAACATTTTACATTTTGGCAGCCACCAGAGGGTACTACAGCAGAGTGCTATTGAGCGTGGGAAATGTCATTATAAGGAGTAAAGCATTAGCATTTGAGAGGATTTCTGAGTGTGCACTAAACCATTATGCACAGTGTGAGACAGACTTGGCACTTCAGTTTGTACAGTGTGTGCCAGAGTCAGGCAGCAGCTCACTTTCATTTGCAGAGTAGGTAGGACTTACTTAGTAAATGTTTTTATTTATTTATTTGTTCAATTTCAGATTGTAACTTCAGTGTGGTAGTTGTGTGGTGGGGCCAGGGGTCCATAAAAACACAATCTAGCAATATGCAGGAGTGTATTTATGATTATTTGACAATGCTGTAGAAATTCTATATTTAAAACCTTGCATAAATGTTTCCTCCTCAATACACAAATGGTCAGTGCCCTTTTGGCAATTTTGATTTATTTATTTATTTATATATATATATATATATATATATATATATATATATATATATATATATATATATATATATATATATATATAGTATATGGTCTGAGGAAGGGGAGTGTGTCCCCGAAACGTCACTTTGTTCAATTAAATTACACTTATATATATATATATATATATATATATATATATATATATTACATTTCAGTTTACTTCCCCTATATGCAAGGACTTTCCATATGCCAGTAGGCATTTTATCTAAGATTTTTACATCTGCATAAAATGTTATACTCTCAGGCTAAGATTGCTCAGTGTTTGAAATGAGACAGATTAACTTAACACTGTTCAGTTTACGCTACAGCTGACTTAATTTTGAAATACATACAAACAAACCAGCCTAAATCCTGCATTTAACCAGATTTAATGGTATGCGACCTAGTGCCACAGTTTATGGTTCCACCAAGACCATATAGAATACAGCATTTGCAAAATCCATAAGTACAGCTGACAGATGGGAACATTTGTACACAAGATTTGAAGTGGTGCTTGTAGTTGGGGAAAATGAGGGGGACCCCCAAACATATGTCAACCTTTCAAAAGTACTTTTCTTCACCTACCCATTCTGACAGATCAACAATGTACAATTTTTAATTCACAGAAGTATTTTCATTTGCACATTTACAAATATGATTCTTTAAAAAGTGACCTCTTAATTTCTGCTATTTTTTTTATTATGCATGTCACACACTGTTGATTTAGGGGATGGCAATGTGCAGACATTTTACCTCCTGTGAGTGTGTCTGTGTTTGTCTTTGTGCTTTTGTTGGTGTCTCTATGAGTGTGTATGTATTTTTTTTCTGTGGATCTCTATGTGTGGGTTTGTGTGTCTGTGCATTTTCTGTGGATGTCTCTGTGAGGGTGTGTGTGTATGTATGTATTTTTGTGTGTTTTCTGTGTCTGTGTGTGTGTATGTCTTTGAATGTTTGCTGTAGGTGTCTATTAGTGTGTTTTCTGAGACTGTCTCTGTCGATGTTTCCTTGGGTGTATGTGCAAGTTTGTGTTTGAGTTTGTGTGTGTGTGTGCGTCCATTGTCTGTTTCTTTTTAGGATATTTTGACCTTTCTACTGATTATTCACATCTTTCTACAGACTTTGAGACTGAGACCTTTCTGGAAGTCACCAATCCACCACTTAACCTTTACATTATTGTTTAGGCAGTTCAGGGTCCTTCCTTTCAGCCACTGCATGCTGTTGTCATCATATAGTTGGCATCTTCCTTGATAAAAAGAAAATAAGAATTCCATATTTTGTCTCGTAAGTCTCCTTTTTTGACAAAACTGTAGTCTACCTCATTACTTGTCAGGTCAATGTAAACAAGTGCTGGGTGTCTGTGTCTGAGATTGTTTGTGTGTTTCTTTGCGTGTCTGCTAGAGTGACTGTATGTGAATCCTTATGTGTGTCTGTGTGAGTTTGACTACACTTAAGAATAAAGTGCATATACGTTTTAGTCACTTGGTCAAAAATTGCACATGTCAAAGGGGGGCTGATCAATGGTTAAGTAAATTTCTAGTGGCGGCCCTGGAGCTAATTAAGGTGCTTAATACCCCTGTTTGATAACTGTATATACTTGTATATTTCTTTTTATTACTTACACTACATATAAGCTTTATAATGGTTTTATTTTTGAGAAGGCTAATAAAAGCATGAGAGAAGAACACCAGATGACTGTATTATAAATATTTATAATTAAGTGCAAAACAAAAATTATTTAACTTGTTACAGCATTTTGTTATTATTTATTATTACTTTTATTTTTTAGTGTGCTAATAATTGTGTATGTTTAACCCATCAGCTTTCAAATGTATTGAAATACATTGCTGGGAGCTAGCTGAACACAGGTGAGCCAATTACAAGAGGCATATATGTGCAACCACCAATTAGCAGCTAGCTCCCATTAGTGTATTGCTGCTCCTGAGCCTACCTAGATTTGTTTTTCAACAAAGGATACCAAGAGAATGAAGCAAATTATATTGAAATACATTGTAAAGTTGTTTAAAATTGCATGTTCTATCAGATTCATGAAAGTTTAATTTTGAGTCTATTGTCCCTTTAATTTTGACTAAAGAACAAAGTACATTTGATTACAGAAGTAAATTGAAAACATTAAAGTTTAATTTCACTTGTCCCTTTAATACAAAAATACCCTTTAAAATGAAATTCAATTTTTTTTTCTTGATTCAAATAGAACACAGCGTATTAAACTTTCCAAATTTACTTCTATTGTCTATTTTATTTCATTCTCTTGGTATCCTTTGTTGAAAAGAATACCCAGGTCGGTTTAGGAGTAGCAATGCACTACTGTGAGCTAGCTGATAATTTGTGGCTACACACATATGCCTTTTCTCTTGTTAAGTGTATCCAGTCCACGGATCATCCATTACTTATGGGATATTCTCCTTCCCAACAGGAAGTTGCAAGAGGATCACCCACAGCAGAGCTGCTATATAGCTCCTCCCCTAACTGCCATATCCAGTCATTCTCTTGCAACCCTCAACAAAGATGGAGGTCGTAAGAGGAGAGTGGTGTTTTATACTAGTTTATTTCTTCAATCAAAAGTTTGTTATTTTTAAATGGTACCGGAGTGTGCTGTTTATCTCAGGCAGTATTTAGAAGAAGAATCTGCCTGCATTTTCTATGATCTTAGCAGAAGTAACTAAGATACATGGCTGTTCTCACATATTCTGAGGAGTGAGGTAACTTCAGAGAGGGAATGGCGTGCAGGTTTTCCTGCAATAAGGTATGTGCAGTTAATATTTTTCTAGGGATGGAATTTGCTAGAAAATGCTGCTTATACCGGATTAATGTAAGTAAAGCCTTAAATGCAGTGATAGCTACTGGTATCAGGCTTATTAATAGAGATGCATACTCTTCTAAAAATGTAATATAAAACGTTTGCTGGCATGTTAATCGTTTTTATATATGTTTGGTGACAAAACTTATTGGGGCCTAGTTTTTTTCCACATGGCTGGTTTGATTTCTGCCTAGAGACAGTTTCCTGAAGCTTTCCACTGTTGCAATATGAGTGGGAAGGGCCTATTTTAGTGCTTTTCTGTGCAGCTAAAAATACTGACAGAGACATTCAGCTTCCCTCTGCATGATACAGGACATCTCGGAAGGGCTCAAAAGGCTTCAAAGTCGTGTTTGAGGAGGGTAACAATCACAGTAGACTGTGGCAGTTGTTGTGACTGTGTTTAAAAAATGTTTTTGTCATTTATTATTCTGTTTTTGTTATTAAGGGGTTAATCATCCATTTGCAAGTGGGTGCCATGCTCTGCTGACTTGTTACATACACTGTAAAAATTTTGTTAGTGTAACTGCCTTTTTTCACTGTTATTTCAAATTTTGTCAAAATTTGTTTCTCTTAAAGGCACAGTAACATTTTTTATATTGCTTGTTAACTTGCTTTAAAGTGTTTTCCAAGCTTGCTAGTCTCATTGCTAGTCTGTACAAACATGTCTGAAACAGAGGATACTTGTTCATTATGTTTAAAAGCCATGGTGGAGCCCCATAGGAGAATGTGTACTAAATGTATTGATTTCACCTTAAACAGTAAAGATCAGTCTTTTTCTATAAAAGAATTGTCACCAGAGGGGTCTGTCGAGGGGGAAGTTATGCCGACTAACTCTCCCCACGTGTCGGACCCTTTGCCTCCCGCTCAAGGGACGCACGCTAATATGGCGCCAAGTACATCAGGGACGCCTATAGCGATTACTTTGCAGGACATGGCTGCAATCATGAATGATACCCTGTCAGAGGTATTATCCAGATTGCCTGAATTGAGAGGCAAGCGCGATAGCTCTGGGGTTAGACGAGATACAGAGCGCGTAGATGCTGTAAGAGCCATGTCTGATACTGCGTCACAATATGCAGAATCTGAGGACGGAGAGCTTCAGTCTGTGGGTGACGTCTCTGATTCTGGGAGACCTGATTCAGAGATTTCTAATTTTAAATTTAAGCTTGAGAACCTCCGTGTATTGCTTGGGGAGGTATTAGCTGCTCTGAATGACTGTGACACAATTGCAGTGCCAGAGAAATTGTGTAGGCTGGATAAATACTATGCAGTGCCGGTGAGTACTGATGTTTTTCCAATACCTAAAAGGCTTACAGAAATTATTAGTAAGAAGTGGGATAGGCCCGGTGTGCCCTTTTCCCCACCTCCTATATTTAGAAAAATGTTTCCAATAGATGCCACTACACGGGACTTATGGCAGACTGTCCCTAAGGTGGAGGGAGCAGTTTCTACTTTAGCAAAGCGTACCACTATCCCGGTTGAGGACATTTGTGCTTTTTCAGATCCAATGGATAAAAAATTAGAGGGTTACCTTAAGAAAATGTTTATTCAACAAGGTTTTATTTTACAGCCCCTTGCATGCATTGCGCCTGTCACTGCTGCAGCGGCATTCTGGTTTGAGGCCCTGGAAGAGGCCATCCATACAGCTCCATTGACTGAAATTGTTGACAAGCTTAGAACTCTTAAGCTAGCTAACTAATTTGTTTCTGATGCCATTGTTCATTTGACTAAACTAACGGCTAAGAATTCCGGATTCGCCATCCAGGCGCGTAGGGCGCTATGGCTCAAATCCTGGTCAGCTGATGTGACTTCAAAGTCTAAATTACTCAACATTCCTTTCAAGGGGCAGACCTTATTCGGGCCTGGTTTGAAAGAAATTATTGCTGACATTACTGGAGGTAAGGGTCATACCTTCCTCAGGACAGGGCCAAATCAAAGGCCAAACAGTCTAATTTTCGTGCCTTTCGAAATTCCAAGGCAGGTGCAGCATCAACTTCCTCCGCTTCAAGACAAGAGGGAACTTTTGCTCAATCTAAGCAGGCCTGGAAACCTAACCAGTCCTGGAACAAAGGCAAGCAGGCCAGAAAGCCTGCTGCTGCCTCTAAGACAGCATGAAGGAACGGCCCCCTATCCGGCGACGGATCTAGTAGGGGGCAGACTTTTTCTCTTCGCCCAGGTGTGGGCAAGAGATGTTCAGGATCCCTGGGCGTTGGAGATCATATCTCAGGGATATCTTCTGGACTTCAAAGCTTCCCCTCCACAAGGGAGATTTCATCTTTCAAGGTTATCTGCAAATCAGATAAAGAAAGAGGCATTCCTACGCTGTGTGCAAGACCTCCTAGTAATGGGAGTGATCCATCCAGTTCCGCGGACGGAACAAGGACAGGGATTTTATTCAAATCTGTTTGTGGTTCCCAAAAAAGAGGGAACCTTCAGACCAATTTTGGATCTAAAGATCTTAAACAAATTCCTCAGAGTTCCATCTTTCAAAATGGAAACTATTCGGACCATCCTACCCATGATCCAAGAGGGTCAGTACATGACCACAGTGGACTTAAAGGATGCCTACCTTCACATACCGATTCACAAAGATCATCATCGGTTCCTAAGGTTTGCCTTTCTAGACAGGCATTACCAATTTGTAGCTCTTCCCTTTGGGTTGGCTACAGCCCTGAGAATCTTTACGAAGGTTCTGGGCTCACTTCTGGCGGTTCTAAGACCGCGAGGCATAGTGGTGGCTCCGTATCTAGACGACATCCTGATACAGGCGTCAAGCTTTAAAATTGCCAAGTCTCATACAGAGATAGTTCTGGCATTTCTGAGATCGCATGGGTGGAAAGTGAACGAGGAAAAGATTTCTCTATCCCCACTCACAAGAGTCTCCTTCTTAGGGACTCTTATAGATTCTGTAGAGATGAAAATTTACCTGACTGAGTCCAGGTTATCAAAGCTTCTAAATGCTTGCCGTATTCTTCATTCCATTCCGCGCCCTTCGGTGGCTCAGTGCATGGAGGTGATCGGCTTAATGGTAGCGGCAATGGACATAGTGCCATTTGCGCGCCTACATCTCAGACCGCTGCAATTATGCATGCTAAGTCAGTGGAATGGGGATTACACAGATTTGTCCCCTCTGCTAAATCTGGATCAAGAGACCAGAGATTCTCTTCTCTGGTGGTTGTCTCGGGTCCACCTGTCCGAGGGTATGACCTTTCGCAGGCCAGATTGGACAATTGTAACAACAGATGCCAGCCTTCTAGGTTGGGGTGCAGTCTGGAACTCCCTGAAGGCACAGGGATCGTGGACTCAGGAGGAGAAACTCCTTCCGATAAATATTCTGGAGTTAAGAGCAATTTTCAATTCTCTTCTGGCTTGGCCTCAGTTAGCAACACTGAGGTTCATCAGATTTCAGTCGGACAATATCACGACTGTGGCTTACATCAACCATCAAGGGGGAACCAGGAGTTCCCTAGCGATGTTAGAAGTCTCAAAAATAATTAGCTGGGCAGAGACTCACTCTTGCCACCTGTCAGCAATCCATATCCCAGGCGTGGAGAACTGGGATGCGGATTTTCTAAGTCGTCAGACTTTTCACCCGGGGGAGTGAGAACTCCATCCGGAGGTGTTTGCTCAATTGATTCATCGTTAGGGCAAACCAGAGTTGGATCTCATGGCGTCTCGCCAGAACGCCAAGCTTCCTTGTTACGGATCTAGGTCCAGGGACCCAGAAGCAACGCTGATAGATGCTCTAGCAGCGCCTTGGTTCTTCAACCTGGCTTATGTGTTTCCACCGTTTCCTCTGCTCCCTCGACTGATTGCCAAAATCAAACAGGAGAGAGCATCGGTGATTCTAATAGCGCCTGCGTGGCCACGCAGGACCTGGTATGCAGACCTAGTGGACATGTCATCCTTTCCACCATGGACTCTGCCTCTAAGACAGGACCTTCTAATACAAGGTCCTTTCAATCATCCAAATCTAATTTCTCTGAGACTGACTGCATGGAGATTGAACGCTTGATTCTATCAAAGCGTGGCTTCTCCGAGTCAGTCATTGATACCTTAATACAGGCACGAAAGCCTGTTACCAGGAAAATCTATCACAAGATATGGCGTACATATCTTTACTGGTGTGAATCCAAGAATTACTCATGGAGTAAGGTTAGGATTCCTAGGATATTGTCCTTTCTCCAAGAGGGTTTGGACAAAGGATTATCAGCTAGTTCCTTAAAGGGACAGATTTCTGCTCTGTCTATTCTTTTGCACAAGCGTCTGGCAGAAGTTCCAGACGTCCAGGCATTTTGTCAGGCTTTGTTTAGAATTAAGCCTGTGTTTAAACCTGTTGCTCCCCCATGGAGCTTAAACTTGGTTCTTAAAGTTCTTCAAGGAGTTCCGTTTGAACCCCTTCATTCCATTGATATTAAGCTTTTATCTTGGAAAGTTCTGTTTTTGATGGCTATTTCCTCGGCTCGGAGAGTCTCTGAGCTATCTGCCTTACAATCTGATTCTCCTTATCTGATTTTTCATGCAGATAAGGTAGTTCTGCGTACCAAACCTGGGTTTTTACCTAAGGTGGTTTCTAACAAGAATATCAATCAAGAGATTGTTGTTCCATCATTGTGTCCTAATCCTTCTTCAAAGAAGGAACGTCTTTTACATAATCTGGACGTAGTCTGTGCCTTGAAGTTTTACTTACAAGCTACTAAAGATTTTTGTCAAACATCTTCCCTGTTTGTCGTTTATTCTGGACAGAGGAGAGGTCAAAAAGCTTCGGCAACCTCTCTTTCCTTTTGGCTTCGGAGTATTATACGCCTAGCCTATGAGACTGCTGGACAGCAGCCCCCTGAAAGAATTACAGCTCATTCTACTAGAGCTGTGGCTTCCACCTGGGCCTTTAAAAATGAGGCCTCTGTTGAACTGATTTGCAATGCCGCGACTTGGTCTTCGCTTCACACTTTTTCAAAATTTTACAAATTTGATACTTTTGCTTCTTCGGAGGCTGTTTTTGGGAGAAAGGTTCTTCAGGCAGTGGTTCCTTCCTCTTAATCCCTGCCTTGTCCCTCCCATCATCCGTGTACTTTAGCTTTGGTATTGGTATCCCACAAGTAATGGATGATCCGTGGACTGGATACACTTAACAAGAGAAAACATAATTTATGCTTACCTGATAAATTTATTTCTCTTGTAGTGTATCCAGTCCACGGCCCGCCCTGTCCTTTTAAGGCAGGTCTAAAATTTAATTAAACTACAGTCACCACTGCACCCTATGGTTTCTCCTTTCTCTGTTTGTTTCGGTTGAATGACTGGATATGGCAGTTAGGGGAGGAGCTATATAGCAGCTCTGCTGTGGGTGATCCTCTTGCAACTTCCTGTTGGGAAGGAGAATATCCCATAAGTAATGGATGATCCGTGGACTGGATACACTACAAGAGAAATAAATTTATCAGGTAAGCATAAATTATGTTTTTTCATTAGCTCACCTGATGTGTTCAGCTAGTTCCCTAGTTCATTGTTTCCCCTTGAACAAACGATACAAAGAAAAAAAAGCAAATTTGATGATAAAAGTAAATTGAAAAGTTGTTTCAAATTGTATGCGTTATCTGAATCATGAAAGAACATGATTGGGTTTCATATCCCTTTAAGAGCATATCATTTTTCTTGTCCTAAAAATGTGGTAAGATAAATAGCAATTGTGTTTATTTCATGCAAAAGCTTCTTTACAATAATAGAACACACCTTTACAAATAGGAATAAAGCATTTTATTGTATTTATTTATCCGTGTATGTGCTTTTTGCTTAGTTATATATGAGGTTCAGTTCTGGCATCACCAGGGAGTGTTCAAATCTGCAAGACTGTTTATTTCATTTCTACGTAGATGCTTATAGTCCCAGTGTAGCTATAAACAGTAGTATATTACATTAAAATCTAATGTCAAGCTTGTTTCAAATGAAATAGATGCGCTACTAGTTAAAGGAAATTGTTCTTTTTTTTTTGTAAGTATTCCCTTCTGCATTCAGAGAGAGATTGATCTTGCTGACAAACCAAATAACAGCTAGTTTTACTAGAATAATGTTTCTTGACATAACCACTAAAGCTACGCTGCATTGTACTTAAAGTATTCCTTTCGCTGCATTATTGCTATTGATATTTATATTGCAAGCTGTTCTTTCATAACACACATTGTCAATAAATATTATGTGGTGTCAAGTGATATTATCATAGTAAAGGGTGCAATCTATTGTCTTTTGTATATGTCTTGTATATAATACAAGCTGTCAGATGCTCAAAAATGGCTCAATTTTATGTTGTCATATCTGTGTAAAAAAGAAAAACAAAATGATTTCCCATGTTTCTGTCAAAACTAAAATTAAATATGCCTGTTTTTTTCCTCATGTTTCATATGTAATTTGCTATTGTGTAAAAAAAATAAAAAATGTTTCCATCTAAAGGGAAGGATAGTCCATGGCTTCATTCATTACTGTTGGGAATTATGAACCTGGCCACCAGGAGGAGGCAAAGACACCCCAGCCAAAGGCTTAAATACCTCCCCCACTTCCCTCATCCCCCAGTCATTATTTGCCTTTCGTCACAGGAGGACCCAGAGAAGTGCAGAAGATCGGAGTAGTCTCTTATCGCATTTTGGACTGGAGTTTTAAGTAGTCCTGTCAGCCTCTCAGTGAGAGCCTGGGTGAAAGTTAGAGTCCGGAGATGCAGGGAGAGTCTTTCTGCAAAACCATCCCAACTCATATTAACAGCTCCACAAGCAATCAGCGTTAACGAGTTTCGCTGCCTGCTTTTTCACTCAAGTCCATGTCAGGAGCAGGCTACTAACCTGTCACATTTGAAGGGCCGTGTTCCTGTTCCACGGCATAGATTCTGGTAAGATTGTTTCATTTTTTTATTACATAAATGATAACATGGAAGACAGGGTCACAGTATGACACATTTATCTTAAAGAATCAAGGGTTAATATTCCTGGAAAGGGGATTATAGAACAGGGGGAGGGGTTATACATTTTATTGTGTCATTGCTGCGTTATGTGCGAGATGAGGCTCTGGCAATGTGTGAAACTTTCAGGTGACTTAAGGGAGTATTGTGCGGCCATTTTTTAGTGCGTTTCCTCCTTAGGCAGGGGCGGTCCTGTCAGGCATTCCATGTGACCGGGTGTAGCTATCTCTCTTCTCTGTTGATCAGCGGCACAGGAGACTGAAAGGTTTCTGTAGTCCGGGTCATAGGAGGTGGTGAGTGCCCTGGCCATTGGAGTATATCCCTCTTCTCAGATGCCTGGTTGCAGGATGTTCAGGATCCATGGGTTCTGGACGTTGTCGCCCAGGGTTACAGGATAGGGTTCAGATCCCATCCGCCCAGGGGCAGATTCCTCCTCTCAAACCTGTCTTCAAGACCGGAAAAGAGAGAAGCCTTTCTAGAATGTGTAAGGGATCTCTCCTCTCTAGGTGTTATCGTACCAGTACCCCAAGCAGAAAGGGGTGTAGGGTACTATTCAAATCTTTTTGTGGTTCCAAAGAAGGAGGGCATGTTCTGCCCGATTTTGGACCTAAAGTGTTTAAACAAGTTTCTGAGTGTTCCATCGTTCAAAATGGAAATGATCAGATCTATTTTGCCCCTAGTTCAAGAGGGACAGTTCATGACAATTATAGACTTGAAGGACCCTTACCATCATGTGCCAATTCACAGGGACCACTTCCAGTTCCTAAGATTTGCATTTCTGGACCATCACTTCCAGTTTGTGGCCCTTCCCTTTGGTCTGGCGACGGCCCCGAGAATCTTCACGAATGTTCTGGGGGCGCTACTTGAGGTGGCCAGATCCAGAGGCATTGCTGTGGCGCCCTATCTGGATGACATCCTAGTGCAGGCGCCATCGCTAAGTCTCGCAGAGGATCATTCGAGGGCGCTTCTTTTGCTCCAATCTCACGGTTGGAAGATCAACTCAGGAAAGAGTTCTCTGGTTCCCAGCAACAGGGTGGAGTTCCTGGGCACGATAATGGACTATGTCCATGAAGATGTTTCTCACAGACCATCGACGCCGGAAGATTGCGTCCTCTTGTCTTGCCCTTCAGTCCTCCTCAAGCCCCTCGGTGGCTCAGTGTATG
This sequence comes from Bombina bombina, assembly GCF_027579735.1. NCBI lineage: Eukaryota > Metazoa > Chordata > Amphibia > Anura > Bombinatoridae > Bombina > Bombina bombina. Next base: position 505,841,925 of record NC_069503.1, on the reverse strand, counting down.
GAGGTGATCGGACTTATGGTCTCCAGCATAGACGTCATTCCATTCGCCAGGTTCCATCTCAGACCTGTTCAATTGTGCATGTTGAGACAGTGGAATGGCATCTATCACAGCAGATATCCATGGATGCTCGAACTCGGATTTCCCTCTTTTGGTGCATCCACCCTGAGCAACTGTCCATGGAGACATCCTTCTTGAGACCGTTCTGGGAGATTGTGACCAAGGGCGCGAGTCTGGTAGGATTGGGAGCTGTTTGGGGTGCCAGGAGGGCACAAGGAAAATGGTCCCGGGAGAAGTCTCTCCTACAGATAAATATTCTGGATCTCCGAGCAATCTAAAATGCTCTGAAGGCATGGCCTCCTCTGGGGGTGTTCAGCTTTATCAGATTCCAGACCGACAACATAACCTTGGTGGCTTACATAAACCATCAGGGGGGTACGAGGAACTCCCTAGCCATGAGGGAGGTGTCTCGGATATTTAAGTGGGCGGAGTCCCACAGCTGCTCGCTTTCATCGATTCACATTCCAGGTGTGGACAACTGGGAAGCAGACTTTCTCAACAGGCTATCCTTCCATCCGGGGGAATGGTCTCTTCACCCCTAAGTGTTTGCAGAGATTTGTCTCAGGTGGGGAATGCCGGAGATAGAGCTCATGGCATTCAGACTCAATTGCAAGCTACCCGGTTACGGGTCGAGGTCCAGGGATCCCCAGGCAGAGCTGATAGATGCCTTACCGGTGCCTTGTAGATTCAGCCTAGCTTACATTTTTCCACCGTTACCACTTCTACCTCGTGTAGGGGCACGCATCAAACAGGAGTGAACTACGGCCATTCTGATTGCTCCATCGTGGCCGCTGAGGACGTGGTTTGCGGATTTGGTGAGGATGTCATCCTCTCTGCCGTGGAGGTTACCCTGTTGCAGGGATCTGCTGGAACAGGGCCCTTTTCAACATCATGCTGACTGCGTGGAGATTGAACGCCTAATCTTGGCCAAGAGAGGCTTTTCTGAAAGCGTGATTGATAATCTAACTCAGGCAAGGAAGCCAGTCACTCGTCTCTACCATAAGGTGTGGAGGACTTACTTGTCCTGGTGTGAGAAGCATGGATATCCTTGGCATAAGGTGAAGGTGTCCAGGATTCTGTCATTTCTCCAAGACGGTTTGGAGAAGGGTCTTGCCGTCAGTTCCTTAAAGGGACAGATTTCGGCATTATCAGTCTTGTTGCATAGGAGGCTTGCTGAGCTCCCTGACATCCAATCTTTTGTTCAGGCTCTGTCTAGAATCAGGCATGTCTTTAGACAGTCTGCTTCCCCATGGAGCTTAAACTTGGTTCTTAAGGTATTGCAGAAAGTTCCGTTTGAGCCTATGCATTCCATTGACATTAAGATTCACATTGGAAGATTCTCTTCCTGTTGGCCTTTGCATCGGCACGCAGAGTATCTGAACTGGCTGCCTTGCAATGTGAGCCTCCTTATCTGGTTTTTCATGCGGATAATGCTGTGCTTCGCACTGGTTTGGGGTTTCTGCCCAAGGTGGTGTCTAACCGTAACATCAATCAGGAAATAGTGGTTCCTTCTTTGTGTCCTAACCCTTCTTCTTCTAAGGAGAGGTTGCTTCATAATCTGGATGTGGTTCGGGCCCTGAAGTTTTATCTTCAGGCTACGAAGGATTTCAGACAGTCTACATCTCTTTTTGTGGTGTATTCAGGGAAGCGCAAGGGGCAGAAAGCCTTTTCCACTTCTTTGTCCTTTTGGTTGAGGAGCTTGATTCGCTTGGCCTATGAGACAGCGGGACATAAGCCTCCTCAGAGGATCACGGCTCATTCAACTAGAGCTATGGCTTCGTCTTGGGCCTTCAAGAATGAGGCCTCTATGGAGCAAATTTGTAAGGAGGCTACCTGGTCCTCCTTTCACACTTTTACAAAGTTTTACAAATTTGACGTTTTTGCTTCTGCGGAAGCTGTTTTTGGGAGAAAGGTTTTGCAGGCTGTGGTGCCCTCAGATTAGGGTCCACCTTTTCCCTTCCATCGAGGGGAGGAGAGTCCACGGCTCCCACCCATATCTCCGATGGGCGGACGTAAATTTAATTAATCTTCTGGCACCATTTATACCCTGATATTTCTCCTACTGTTCCTTGTTCCCTTGGCAGAATGACTGGGGGATGAGGGAAGTGGGTGAGGTATTTAAGCTTTTGGCTGGGGTGTCTTTGCCTCCTCCTGGTGGCCAGGTTCATAATTCCCAACAGTAATGAATGAAGCCGTGTACTCTCCTCCCGTCGATGGAAATTAAATTATCAGGTAAGCTCCCTAGAGATGCCAAAAAGCAAATCTTTAACCTGTGTTTTCTTCAAATGCTGCAAATTTCCTATACAGTATATGTATATTTGGCACAAACATTTACACCTAGTCCTAATTAGCCATAATTAGGGGTGGTAAGATAAAGATGCTCACCAGGGTTTTAAAGGGATTCTGATAGAGCATACACATTTTAACATTCGGGTATCAATTAGCTTCTTTCTGATGGTATCATTTATTTTTTTAAAGGAGCAGCAATGCACTACTGAGGGCTAGCTGATCACATCTGGTGAGCCAATGAAGTGGCATATATGTGCAGCCACCAATCAGCAGCTAGCTCTCAGTAGTGCATTGCTGCTCCTTAAAAAAAATAAAATGACAATAATACCAGGGGAAAGAAGCTGATTTATACCAGAAGTGTGTTAAAATGTGTATGCTTTATCTATATATTTTCAACAAAGGATACCAAAAGAACAAAGCAAATAAGATGATATAAGTAAATTGGAAAGTTGTTTAAAAATCACAAGCTTTATCTGAAACATGAAAATTTCATTTTTACTTTATTGTCCATTTAAAGTAGTTTTTTTAATCATACATTATAAGGTTTTAAATGCTTTTTTGTATGTTTTTTTTTTTTTAATTCTTTTTATTAAAAAAAAAAAAAAAACTTCAATATCCTTTTCAATCATACATTTTGCATGTTTTAACTTTGCCTTTTCTCTCCATTTTTTATAGAATCGAAATGAGATAAAAAATGGTGCTATCCTGAGATTAACATCATCTCCCGTAAGTGACCATATCATTTCATATCATTTCATATATACTTTCATATATACTTAAAGGGACAGAATTTTTATTGTTTAAAACGATAGATAATCCCTTTATTACCCATTCCCCAGTTTTGCATAACCAACACTGTTATATTAATTTTTTACCTCTGTGATTACCCTGTATCTAAGTGTCTGCAAACTGCCCCTTTATTTCAGGTTTTTTTTTTTTACAGACTTGCATTTTAGCCAATCAGTGCTGACTCATAAATAAATCCACAGGAGTGAGCACAATGTTATCTATGTGGCACTCATGAACTAGCGTTGTCTAGCTGTGAAAAGCTGTCCAAATGCACTGAGATAAGAGGCAGCCTTCAAGGGCTTAGAAATGTAGCATATGAACCTACCTTGGTTTAGCTTTCAACAAAGAATACCAAGAGAACAAAGCAAATTTGATGATAAAGCAAATTGGAAAGTTGTTCAAAATTACATGCCCTATCTGAATCATAAAAGTTTTTTTTTACTGACTGGCTAAGGTACATACATGAGTTATAGTTTCAGATGCATCGTCTTGCATTGGTTCCTGGTAGTCACAAGGTTAATACAGGGTATTTTCCAAATGGTGATTAATTTTGTGATAAACAAAATATTTATTTTCTTTTCTGCAAAGGAAACATTTAGTGTCTAAGGGGTTTATGTATTTCCCCCCTATATGTATGTGTGTGTGTGTGTGTATATATCATTTTCCCCCTATGGTTCTGTCTACAGAAATTACCCAAGAAACATCATTTTGGTCTATTAAGTAAATGACTTCAGGAAATTCCTTCTTCATAGGAAAAAGTGGCATGCCTCCTGCTGTGTGTCGTCCTAGCTTGGTAAAGCATTAAGCAACAGGAAGGGAAGGGCAAAGGTTTATATGACACATGGAAAACTTGCACTGCCAATGCTTACGTTTCTTGTGCTTTTAAATGTTGATATATGCTGTAGAAAAATATGCAGCAAAATATATTTTTGTTCAGAGATGTTCTAACATTTACAGACAATATAGTCACATTTTGCTTTTAAACTGTTTCATCATAAAAAAAGCAAACTCTAATTTTTTTTTGCTTTACTTACCCAATCTTACTATTCATTTAAACCTTGCAAAGGTTAAAGGGACTTAAAAAAACAAAAACAAATTACTTTCATTATTCAAATAGAAGCTGCAAGGACTAATTTTAAAGGCACATAAACCCCCCCAAAACTTCTTCAATGATTCGAATAGTGTAAAAAAAATGTAAAAAAAAAAAATACTTTTACCTGTGTTAGCAAATTTACTTTGTTCTCTTGCTATCCTTTGTAGAAAAGTTCTGCTGAGCTCTTTTCTAAATTAAAATGTGGAAGAAAACAAATTAAGCAGAATATTGGTGCAGCTATTCTATTTTTTTTGTACAGGAATTGTGGTGGCTCATTATGAAGGGTGGTGGTGCCCCTCGGCCATTTTGTCCTGGTCAGCTAAGACTTTTTAACATATTCTGGTGTGTATAGAGAGGTTTGTGACTAGTGCTCCCTACCTGCACCATTTCCTCTCTGCAGAATGTGACACTCATAACTACCCAAGAAAACATGGCAGAGGTGGCAACCCTTTAGGGGCCCTATTTTTAGCTTGTGCCACTTAGCTTGTGCTGTACCTTACTTACTTACCTTGGTCTAATATATAAATGCATAAGTGGCTTGAAAGGGAAACCATTATAATGAAATACTAGTGCCAAGAATAATTTCCTTTCATTTCCCCATTATTAGACCCACAATGCACTGCAGCTGCATGAGAGGATACAGTCATCCAGTATGGACGTCAAGCTAGAATCACTGAAGGATTTAGCCAAGTTGTCACGGGATATTACCTTTGCACAAGAATTTATAAACTTGGATGGCATCTCTCTTCTCACACAGATGGTGGAGAGCGGCAATGAGTAAGTATTTTCATGTGTATTCAACAGTAGGGAAATTTGCATTAGAATGTTTTATGGTTTATAATTTAGATTATTAATTTACATTCATGGTCTTAAAAATGTCACCAAGTCTTTCTTACAGTTGGTCTGAAAACAGTCTAACTTTTTCTGAGAAGCTAACAAAAATATGATTTTTTTTTCTTGTTAATTTTTATGATAAGCCTATTTTTCTATGATTACTAAACTTAAAAGGACAGTAAACACCTTACATTTTAATATATAATGTTTAGTTATATGTAGAAAAAGAACTTTGCATTTTAGTTCCGTTATTTACTTTGCCCCTTTTTCATCTAATTTAGGTCTGAAAATTGTGGATTTTCTAGTTCTCATAGCTGAAAATGCACACTGCAGACTAACTCAAGGCTAACTCTGATATATTTCCCTAATTGGTTTTTCAGGTCATAATAATCACAAAGTTACATGCTCTAACATGACTCAAATGTGCAACGAGCGCTGCTGATTGGATTGGCGGCGGTTTTCGCCCGGAACCAGCAATGCTCTGTGTGTCCCAAGCATTACTTCTACTGTGGGATTAACCACTTTGTGGGGGTTAAACAGACTCTAGTTCATGGTTGCTAGTTTTTAAAATTACACGCTCTAATGAATTAGGGCATATAACATTTAGACTATTATGGCTTTTTAAGTTGTAACTTTAAAACAATGCATTTTGTACTAAAATTATGATGGTGGCCAAATATGGCAAAGTGTTTGGCTATTGAAAAACAACTGCAACAACCATGGTGTTAATTTGTTTAAAAATGTTTACAATTGGCTGATATGTTATTCTGTAGCAAGACAACAGAAATTACAGGTAGCCCTCAGTTTACGCCTGGGTTAGGTTCCAGGAGGAATGGTTGTAAATCGAAATCGTTGTAAATTGAAACCCAGTTTATAATGTAAGTCAATGGGAAGTGAGGTGGTTAGGTTCCAGGCCCCTCTCAAAATTGTCATAAGTAACACCTAATACATTATTTTTAAAGCTTTGAAATGAAGACTTTAAATGCTAAACAGCATTATAAACCTAATAATATAGATTGTATCATCATCAAACTAAGTTTAATGAACAAAAACATTTGCTAACAGCACCTATTTAAATAATCACACAACAGACTGCATCATCATCAAACTAAGTTTAATAAACAAAAACATTGTTTTACTTGCATTTTTCTGCAATCAGTTCTCTGCATTTTTAGCATGTTAGATAATATTGGGTCTGCACCTATTCTATGCATTTCAATCTGCAGTGATTAAGCAGTTAGGCACCCTCACCTCAAGCAGCTGGACAGGAAGATAATAGGGAAGTGGCTGCTAAAACTTGTTGCTCGATAGCTAATGTCTGCTCTGTGTACACAGATCAATTTCAGGCTGTTAAGTTCCATAACTTTGCTGCAAAACAAGTGGACAGCTCCACCTACTGGCTATTTAAATTAGTGCACTTTGCTTTCCAAAGCTTTTCAAAAGCAGTCACATGACTGAAAAAGGTTGTTATTCTGAAACGTTGTAAACCGAGGGCCACCTGTACTTGTAATTAGGTGTTAACTGTCCCTTTTTAAATATATTATAGAGACTAACTGACAAACTCCTGCCACTTAATGCAAAAGCACCAATATTCTAGACTTGCATATGTTATCACTTCATTCTTCTTTTAATGTTTTTAATTGAAGATGATACCTAGGTAGACTCAGGATTGTGCACATTTCTGGAGCACTATATTGCAAACACATTTCTCTGATCCTACCTAGGTATGAATAATGAATGTTTAAATTGACATTCTTAATGTACAGTATAATAAGAAAATACTCTAATTTGTTAGAGCATTGTTATTATTCAATCAAAGCTTTTTAACCACCCTGTTAGGAGGTTAAACACACAATCATGAACCAGAAATACACTTGTACCATTCCTGAGCAGGACATATATCTACCTTGACTAAGAGCTCTATGCAGCACAAAATGCGTAATATGGTTTTTACACACCCGTTTGTGTGTTTTTTGTTTTTTTTTAAATATGCACTAATAAAACTTGGGATTTTTATTTGAGCTTGGAGTGCTGCTATTTTTCTATGCATGTATCTACCGATACCTTATCTTAATGGCTCTCTGGCTATGCTCTTCTCAGAGTGGCAATGCATTGCACCTGAGAGCTCAGCCTTAAAGGGACACTGAACCCAAATTTTTTCTTTCGTGATTCAGATAGAGCATGCAATTTTAAGCAACTTTCTAGTTTACTCCTTTTATCAATTTTTCTTTGTTCTTTTGCTATCTTTATTTGAAAAAGAAGGCAGCTAAGCTATTTTTTGGTTAAGGACCCTGGATAGTTCTTGTATATTAATTGGTGAATTTATCCACCAATCAGCAAGAACAACCCAGGTTGTTCATCAAAAATGGGCCAGCATCTAACTTACATTCTTGCTTTTCAAATGGCAAAGATTTTAATGGCAAAGATTACATTTATGGCATTTGATTATTTAAAGTTTACCATCACTTTAATATTTACTTTAAGCCCACGTGTAGGCTACTCTGTAAACCTTGTTATCTGTTTAAAGTTTAGTGTTGCATATTCTAGTCTTTCATTCTGAAGTCAATAAACAGGTACTTTTTAAGGGGTAAAAATGAAATGAGTTATTAGCTGCTGATAACGTTTAAGCACATTAATATTCAGAAACTCATTTTATTTATGCAAATTATGACACTTAGGGAAGTCTCCCTAAGTATGATGCGGGAATCCAGACGTGGACCCGTAGCTCAGTGTGCCTAGAGGGATATGGCTGCACCTCACTGACGAGGCCCACAATAGGCCGAAACGTACGTCTGGGGTTTTGCTGTTTCTCTTGTTCAGAGAGGGATTGCCTGGTATTTCGGGGCTGGACTGTACTGTGAAGTCAGGATCAGACTGATATGCTACAGGAAAGTTCTTCTCTGTGAAAGGCACATGTTGAGCATAAAGAGGCTGCTTCTTGGGTGGTAACTAGCCATAAACAGGGGCGGACTTAGACCAACCAGGGCTCCCGGGCAAAAGTGTGGCAGGGCCCCCCACCACCTCTTTGCTCCACCTACCTACCTCCTCTGCCCCTCCTCCACCCTATTGCCCCCCCATCTCATGTGCCCCTCCCACCTCCCTTGCCCCTCCCCCATCATGTTTTTAATTGCCATATAAAGAGACAATTTTTTTCTTAAATATTTTTAAGAAGAACTAAATATTGTAAATTATCAAGTACTTATGCCAAGAAAAAAAATAATAATCCCCATGCCTATATGCACTACAGTAATGAGGGGCAAACAAGGGGGTAAAATCACTTACTGGCAGCTAAAGAGGTAAAAATCATTCATTTGTATAATTTCCTTTAAATAAGAGATTCATGATCCTATAAGTAGGTGTCTATACTAAATAAAGATAAAACTATCTCCATTTTCACTGAAACCAGGGCAGGTTTAGAGAAATCAATTTTAAAGGGAGAGTAAAGTCAAAATTAAACTTTAAAGGAGCATGAAAACACAAACAATTTCTTTAATGAAATAGGCAGAACAATTTTAAACAACTTTCCAGTATACTTGTATTATCAAATTTGCTTCATTCTCTTGGTATCATTTGCTGAAGGAACAGCAATGCACTACTGGTTTCTAAGTGAACACATGGGTGAGCCAATGACAATCGGTGTGTATATATATATATATATATATATATATATACAGCCACCAATCAGCAGCTAGAACCTAGGTTCTTTGCTGCTCCTGAGCTTACCTAGAACTTTCAGCAATGGATAACAAGAGAAGTAAGAAAATTAAATAATATAAGTAAATTGGAAAGTTGTTTAAAATGTTATGCTCTGTCTAAATCATGAATGTCTAATTAAAATAAACATACAATTTTAAACACCATTCATTACAATTTACTTCTATTATCTAAGTTGCTTAATTCACTTCCTATCATTTGTTGAAAAGCATACCTGGGTAGGTTCAGGAGCAGCAATGGACTACTGAGATTTAGCTGAAGATTGGTGGATGCACACATATGCCTCTTGTAATTGGCTCACCCAAAATGTTCAACTAGCTTCCAGTAGAACATTGCTGCTCCCCTCCTATTGCATCTCATGATATACAGTACTATAGAGAGGTCTAACGCCCGCCAAAACTTAATTAATACAAATTTAACACAATGTAGAGGTCCCCTCTGTCACACACACACGCAGCCCCCTCCCCAGTACCTTATATACAGATATATAATATCATAGAGAGGTTCCCTCTGTCTCACACACACACAGCCCCCTCTCCAGTACCTTATATACAGATATATAATATTATAGAGAGGTCACCTCTGTCTCACACACACTGACCCCTCCCCAGTACCTTATATACAGATATATAATATTATAGAGCGGTTCCCTCTGTCTCACAACACAGACCCCCTCCCCAGTTTCTTATAATAAAGATTTATATTATTGAGGTTCCCTCTGTCACAGACCCCTCCCCAGTTCATTATAGGTTCAGTATTGTAACCATAGAGTCAAATAAAAATCCCATTATATTCAGATATATAATATAGAGAGGTTCCTTCTGTCACACATACAGCCCCCTCCCCAGTACCTTATATACAGATATATCATATTATAGAGAGGGTCCCTCTGTCTCACACACACACTGACCCCTCCCCAGTACCTTATATACAGATATATAATATTATAGAGAAGTTCCCTCTGTCACACACACACACAGACCCCCTCCCCAGTTTCTTATAATAAAGATTTATATTATTGAGGTTCCCTCTGTCACAGACCCCTCCCCAGTTCCTTATAGGTTCAGTATTGTAACCATAGAGTCAAATAAAAATCCCATTATATTCAGATATATAATATTATAGAGAGGTTCCTTCTGTCACACATACAGCCCCTCCCCAGTACCTTATATACAGATATATCATATTATAGAGAGGGTCCCTCTGTCTCACACACACACTGACCCCTCCCCAGTACCTTATATACAGATATATAATATTATAGAGAAGTTCCCTCTGTCTCACACACTGACTCCTCCCCAGTACCTTATATACAGATATATCATATTATAGAGAGGTTCCCTCTGTCACACACACACACACACAGACCCCCTCCCCAGTTCCTTATAATAGAGATTTATATTATTGAGGTTCCCTCTGTCACAGACCCCTCCCCAGTTCCTTATAGGTTCAGTGTTGTAACCATAGAGTCAAATAAAAATCCCATTATATTCAGATATATAATATTATAGAGAGGTTCCTTCTGTCACACATACAGCCCCCTCCCCAGTTCCTTATAATAAAGATTTATATTATTGAGGTTCCCTCTGTCACAGACCCCTCCCCAGTTCCTTATAGGTTCAGTATTGTAACCATAGAGTCAAATAAAAATCCCATTATATTCAGATATATAATATTATAGAGAGGTTCCTTCTGTCACACATACAGCCCCCTCCCCAGTACCTTATATACAGATATATCATATTATAGAGAGGGTCCCTCTGTCTCACACATACACTGACCCCTCCCCAGTACCTTATATACAGATATATAATATTATAGAGAGGTTCCCTCTGTCACACACACACACACAGACCCCTCCCCAGTTCCTTATAATAGAGATTTATATTATTGAGGTTCCCTCTGTCACAGACCCCTCCCCAGTTCCTTATAGGTTCAGTGTTGTAACCATAGAGTCAAATAAAAATCCCATACTACAACACAGACCCTATTTGGCCTCAGCATAATGTTTTCAAAAAAGTGTCATATCTTTTAAGAGAAGAAATCCTCCCATTTTTTTCCTGTGAGATTTGATTCTTATTAAGGCCCCTGCACCAATCTCAGAGCGCATATGGACTGGACATATATATATATATATATATATATATATATATATATATATATATATATATATATATATAAAGTAAGTAGACTAGTACAGCCCTCCCCCTCCCTCTCTGGCAGCAGCCGGCTCCTCACTTACACTTACCTTAGTCGACTCGTCGTTGTCGAATGTAGCCTCAGCCGTCCTGACTCAGTGTCCTGTCCTCCTTGGCTCCTTCACGTTATCACGTGGCCACACACGGTCTGCTGCAGCTCCTGCCTCCTGAGCCTCTAATGAACAGTTACAAGTGTGCGCACGGCGTGTGGAGGCAGAGCTGAGCAGTCAGAGAGCCAGGGCAGGTCGGAGTGTGATAATATGTGGACCGGATTCCGGATTTATACACACCGGCTGGTCCCCATATTGCAGGGCAGGCTGCCGCTTACTTACAGGCTCCAGAGTCCAGTATTTCTTTCATTTACAGACAGAGACAGGACTTGTCACAGTGACGTTACCGCTAGGCTAACCGGCTCCTGCTAGAGAGAAGTTCCTGATACGAGTCACGACATGCTGCTGAGCCTGCCCCCCCTGCAAAAAAATAAAGTCATAATAAAAAATTTTAATAGAAGAAAAAATGGAGCTTCAGTATGATGCAGGGCCCCTTTAAGATTCGCCCGACTTGTCGGTCCGCCACTGGCCATAGAACAAGCTATTATGCTATTGTTCGTTCCCAGGTTGAGCGCTTCTCTCTTTTTATTTATGCTCATTCCGAGAGAGCCTACAGTTTTAAAAATAATTAAAATCACTTCTATTATCAATGTTTTTGTTCTCTCAGCATCGTTTGTTGAAGATTATTTCTAGGTAAGCTTAGCAGTGTGCACATGTGTGGCATACTTTATGGCAGCAGTTTTTCAACACTTTTAACCTTATACATAATGCAAACACTACTGCCATCTAGTGCTCAAAAGTGTCCAAGGTTGTTAAAAGCATTTCTTTACAAATCTGCAGCTATTTAGTGTTCCAGAAATGTTCCCAAGCCTACCTAGGTATGCTGTTCAGCAAAATATTCTAAGAAAATACAGTTGATAATAGAAATGCTTTATAGAAATATTAAGAGAGATTTTTTTTAAAAAAAATTAGAAACTAATACGCATTTACTTTTTAAAGGGAAATGGAACCCACGTTTTTCTTTCATGTTTAAAATGGAGC
>NC_069503.1:505817360-505824860 GCF_027579735.1 Bombina bombina | reverse complement strand
TTACAGTTACAGAAAGAAAAAAAAGAAAACATGAGCAAGGAACAGCATTCATGAAGCAGAGTAATACAATAATCAGAGTAGTCTCACAAAAACCATATTGACAATATAAAGACTCTTTTGTTTCTTACTCTGTAAAGAACCTAAACCTAAATTAGCCATACTTTGCTCTAAAAAAAAAAAAGGGAAAATAAAAAAGGGAGTGGCTCCCAAGCTCTCTTCCCCCATCCTCAGAAAAAGTGTTGTCTCCAAAATTTGGGATATCTATCTGAGAGTATCAGTTGTAAAAAATCCGGTGATTTACGAAAGTATCCTAGCAGCTGTAGCTGAACCTCTCTAGGCTGGCCCATGATTACTTTGTCCCATTTTTGTAAATAGTTTTTTATTTTTTTTTCCTCGAATATTAGTGGATCATATTGTTCTGTCACCATTTGGTGTTGAATATTACCTACAACAGACGCTATAGTAGGGACATTCTTGTTCTTCCACACTTTTAAAATCAATTGTCTAACTAATAAAATTACAGTATTAATCAGCAATCTACCCTTGCCTCTGCCTCCTTAAGTATTAGTAGTCTATAGATGGGTGCAATGGAGTGATCACCTCTAGAGAATCTTCTAATAATAGTATCCAATGGACCTAATTTCCAGCAATCACCTTCCGGAGCTTTCTATTATTCTGTAATTCTGTAATAAAAGTGTCTAATCTGTAAATATGCAAAGAAAGATCTCCTATCTAAGTTAAACTCTTTACTTAAGGATTCAAATGTTCTTATATGGTTGGAGACCGGATCTACCATTTGGGTTAAGTAGTTCAGATTATTTGCTGACCATTTTCTAAAGGCCGCAGATGTGCAACCACTTTCAAATTCCGGATTTCCTCTGATAGGCAAGAATTTGGAGAGAGTATGATTTACCTCCAGAGACTTACAAATCTTATGCCATGCTATAATTACATTGTTTATTGTATATTTTAATGTATGTTCTGGTAGCTTTATATGGTGGGAGACGTGTAACAGTGCTTTGAGAGCATAGGGAAATATTATATTCTCCTCTATCTCCCTGCTAGTGACATAATTGGTTGCAGTTAGCCAGTCCAAGGCGATCCTAGCAAAACATGCCAGATTATAATTTACCAGGTTCGGAAAGGCGAATCCTCCCATATCTTTAGGGTGCGTTAGTCTCGAAAGTGCAATTCACGTTTTTTTGGGAGCCCAGAGAAAGCGAGAGCAAGCTGAGTTAAATTTTTGTATGTCTCCCTTGCGTATGAATGTAGGAATGTTTTGTATAACAAATAAAATTTTGGGAAGTGTTCGCATTTTAATTAGTGCTATCCTTGCTGAAAGTGTAAGTCTACTCCAATTCTGCATCTCAGCTAGACATTTCTTCCATATATAAGAAAAATTTATATCATACCATTCTTCTGGATTTCTCGAGAGATTTATTCCTAGATATTTGATATATTTATCAGTTAATTTAAAGGGATTCTCTAGAAGACTATTTTTATTTTTGATTATCCATAGGATCTCAGACTTATTAAGATTTATTTTATACCCAGCGAATTTACTAAACTCTGCTAGAGTATCTACTAGAACTGGAATATTTTTGCTTGAGTTCCTTATGAAAAATAAAATGTCGTCAGCATATAGTGATAATACCACCTTATACTGTTTGATCTTAATGCCCTCCAATATTTCTCTACTCTTGATAGCAAGGGGTTCAATAGCTAGATCAAACAGCAGAGGTGAAAGGGGACATCCCTGTCTTGTTCCTTTACAGAGAGTTATAGGGGGAGAGAGAATATTATTTATGCTAAGGTATGAGATTGGATTCTGATATAATATGGAAATATAGTTATAAAAATAAGTTTTTGTGTTATTATTCATATTCTCTGAAAAATGGACAAGAAATCATAAATTCTGTCAGGGTATGTAAACTTATGAGCACAACTGTATATACTAATTTTCTTTCTTTATGCTGTACGCAATATAAATATTTATTTGTTAAATTGCATTTTTCTTTGAGATACAATAAAGTAGAAATAAATATAAACAGGTCTGTATATAAATTGTTGCTTTAAACATCTCATCCCTGTCTAGTTTCTTATTCTGGCTATTCACAAGCCCCCTGCACCACTCTTAGATACATTTTTCATTTTATGAGACCCTCTTCCTCTCTCTCTGTACTTACATCACTGTATACATGTATATTCTCTTAACACGTAACCATTCTGTGTTGTAAATTGATTTTCACTTAATATGTTATTAATGACTTAATAAATCAGCTGAAGAGTATTTATGGGAAATTGTTTCTTTCAGTTTATTTTTATTTTTGTATTTGAAATAGCTGGCTTTGCTCATTAAAGCCACAACCCATTATTCTCAAGAACATGCCTGTTCAATAGTCTGAGCCTACAGGGAGAGCAAACGTTATCTATTTCTTTCTCACGGTCTACACAAATAGCAACAATGACATTTTCAATATGGGTGGTAGTTTCAATAAGCAAACACTATTTTATTTTCTAGAATAAAACGAAATAAGAAGTTTCCAATACATTTAAATATATTTAATACTGTGCAGCAGGTATAAAAACCTGTTGGGAACACTTTATGGGAAAATGTTATGGTAAGAGGTCCATTTTATGTTATAAATTATAATCTATATTATATTGACCAATATTGACTTGGCCATGAGTAAGTGATGCAACTCCCAGAAGATGTTTGTCTTTTAATATGCAGTTAGTTCAATATAAAAGGAACACTTCTTACTGCATTAAGAATGTGTTCAATAAAGACATAATCATTTTTTTTGCTTACAAATAATGGTGGGTGATGATGCAATTAATCTGTACTTTTAAACTGGTCCCAAAGTGACCAGTTATATGTGCTTCATCGATGGCTTGTGAGTTCCATCTTCTGTACCGGACACAGATTTCAGAGCTTTTCTTATGTGTTGGTTGTATATCTCCAAAAATATTGTAAAATTGTTGACGCTAGGCAGGTTGAAGAGCCCTGTGACCTTAGGTTTGATATAAGTGAGGAAAGCTCTAAAACATTTACACTTTTCATCTATATATTTTGAACATTTAATAATTTATAACTTTAAGAACGTATTCTTTATCCAGTCAGTGCCCATAACCATATTCAAAATAGGAAAGATCCTACATAATTACACACCCAAAAACGTTTTCATCTTCTAAGTACTGAGCTACTTTTTGTTTTTTAGCCAATGCACCAGGCATTCCAATGAAATACCAAGAAACAACAGAAATAAACCTTCTGTATAATTACTTTATTTACTTTTGATTTATTTTGGTTTTATGGATTTTTTTTTTCTAAAATGAATTCCTTCACTATATGTATCATGTTTTTTCCTTTGGTTTTGTTGCCTGAGCTAGGTTCACTAACGTCAGATATGATTACATTAATGCACCACTTAATACTATATATATATATATATATATATATATATATATATATATATATATATATATATATATATATATATATATATATATATGAACAACAGAAAAAGTTTTTCAGCAAGTGTGTAATAGCGATAAAAAAGAAAAATTGATTGAGTGTATTCACACAATCTTAAAACATGGGGGTACCATCAAAGAACAAAAAAAAATATACAAATTCAGGCATGAGAAAAGAATGCTAACATGTTTCGGCTCGCAGCCGTAATCATAGCTAGAGGGTACACCTGCATATGACTTTAAGTACCCTAATCTATTTTCTCATTGGATAAAATTCAATCATGATCAATTTAACTCTCCACCCTAATTTATTCAAACATAATTAAAGTTCAATCTTGAACATGGGGAGAGTGGTATAATGAAAAGGTCAATATGTTCTAAACCTAATGATGAGTGAGAAATCACTATGCCTTATGAATGTGTGACAATAGTATGATCATTCATTGATATGTAAAAGAAATTATTACACTTATTACGATTAAACCTGTTTGTACATCTTACTTTCTTAAGTATAAGATGGGAATACAATAAGTGGAAATGATACTGTAACCTTACAGCATCTCAAAACGTACTGAGAAGTGGAATCTAGTAACAGCAAAAGGACACAACAATAAAAGTGTATACAAAAAACCCTCACATATATATATATATATATATATATATATATATATATACTTCTAGTTATCCTATAGTATTATATGAAGCTGATTAATATCTGGGGTATGTTTGTTATTGTATATATTAATAATCAATATCTATACATTCCATATGTGACAGATGACAAAAAATAGATAGATCATTTCCAGTAATTAATTAGGTCGTTCTCAGAGTTCAAAATAGGACCTTTTTCTTTCAATGAGCACACATTATCATGTTGTTCTCTGTTACCAAGTAGTGTCTTCCTATTTATTCTAGCTACCTGCTCTTGTGCTTTGTCGAGAACAGTATCAGAGTATCTTCTTTCTTTCAATCTTTTTCTCAATTCCTCACTTTGTCTGCTAAAGGCTCTATCCTCTGTGCAATTCCTCTTAAGCCTTACAAATTGTCCTTTCGCTACTGAGAGGCACATGAGGAGGATGGCAGCTCCTAGCATGCAATAGTGTATTACGTGTTATTGGTTTGCGGTATGTATCACACGTTATGCACCCATCTTTATTGCCCGTCAAAGTCAAATCTAGAAAGCAAATGCAATCTGTATGGTGTTCAAAAGTAAACTTCAAACCCATGTCATTGTTGCCAATCTTGGAAATAAAACTATTCAACTCCTCTTCCGTTCCTTTCTATATAAAAAGCAGGTCATCTATGTATCTCCTGTAAAGCACAATGGTGTCTTTGAATTCATTCTTATCTCCAAAGATGTGGGACAGCTCCCACCAACCCATGTAAAGGTTGGCGAATGATGGCGCAAACTTAGCACCCATCGCTGTCCCACACCTTTGGAGATAGAACTGCCCTTCAAATTTGAAGTAGTTGTGTGTCAGGAGATACATAGTGACCCTCCGTACATAATCCCTCAAACCATCTGTGAAATTGGTAGAATTCTGTAGGAAAACAATTATGGCCTGCAGTCCTTTCTCATGAGGTATGGAGGAGTAGAGTGCTGTCACATCAATTGTCACCCATCTGTATACACCTTCCACCCATTCCTCTTTTTCTAGTAAATTTATGACATGTTTAGTGTCTTTGAAGTAGCTGTGTAGTCTGAGAAGTAGTGGATTCAAAATAGCATCCAACCACTCAGATAAATGTTCCAATACAGAGCCAATGCCACTTATAATAGGGGCGGCCTTTAACGTTATCAATGCTCTTATGCACTTTTGGAAGGTGGTGGAAGATGGGCACAATGGGACAAGTGACAAATAGATAATCCCCTGTTGACTCATTAATATGCCCATCTTCCAAACCATCATCCAAAATTGTTTTTAGTGTTGTTTGATACATCTTGGCGGGATCATCTTGCAAGGGAACATAATTCTCAATATTTTGTAATTGGCGTAAGGCCTCTTTAACATAATCTGTCCTGTCTAAAACGACTATTTAGCCCCCTTTATCTGCTTTGCGTATTGTAATGTCATCCATGTGTTTAAGTTCATTCAATGCTTTTTTAGCCTTACGTGATAGATTATCTGAATGAACAACGTTCGTACTTAAAGTCAAAAGATCTTTCTCCACCCTTCTGTAAAAGGTCTCCAGTATTGTACCTCTATGATGTATTGGGTAAAATTCAGATGAGGGTTTAAAACCACTGAATTCGTTCACAGAAGGGTGGTTCCGGTCCATATGACTTTAAAAAGACAAAGCATTAAGGGTGTTAATATCACATGCATCCTTAAATGAGGTGCCATTAGTGTCAACTAGTCTAGAAATATCATCACCACCCCTAGTTCCCTCATCCAAGGGTGCTTCTTTAAAGAATTTTTGTAAGGTCAGATTCCTTATTAGTTTGTTCAAATCTAGCATTGTCTCAAAAACATTAAATGTGTTAGTAGGAGCAAAGTTAAGACCCAGACTCCGCACTTTCAGATGTTCTTTAGTAAGTACTCTAGAAGAGGGATTTATTACATTATTCATGTATATTTCGTGCTGGTCTTGTTACCTCTTAGTGGGTACCTGGCTTGCTCGTGTCCTATACCTGTTTTTTCTGGTGCTACATAAAAAACCTTCTCAAATTCAGTCTTATCCTGATTTACCAAACTGGGTTGACTACTGGTTTGACTCATTACATACTTTGAGCCTTTATTGGTTGCCTTTGCTTGTGGTAGTAACTCTTTGGGTCTAACTACTTGTTCCTCATTACGTGTGGCTACCTGTGTGTTGGAAATCTGAAAATTAACGTTACGGTTTATATTAGCTTTTAATATGCCTGTCTGAGAACTCTGGTCCTGATTGATATCTCCCTGTTGTCTCCCTTCTGATCTATTCTCATTATCTGAGTTGGGTATAGATGTCTTTGTGCTGCTGGGAGACCTGTTTTGTCTATTGTGTCTATTCATACTCCTGTATCTACCCCTGTTCTGTGATCTCCTTGTTTTGGTTCTATCTGTCCTGTTTCAGACATAAACACTTTTGCCCTCATAATCGGTTTTGTCTTAAACATATTTTGTGTGTTTTAAATTAAGAACAGAGGTTTTGATCGCAGTATGTGAGGTTTTCAATATGTTATCAAATTTAACTCTAATTCATTTTTTCTGCTGTTCATTTCAATTTGCAGTGTCCCAATTTCTTCCCTCGCTGTTGCTAGCAATTTCATTTTATAAGAAACCAAAAGTAACATAAGTCTGATTTAACATCCAGTGAGAATATTGTTCCATGACTCTATAAATTCCTCATCCTGAACCTCAAAGGTGGGAAATTTATTGAGCCTAAGTCCTCTTGGTAGCAGGTTCAACTTCAGATATCTTTCAAAGGTCCATATATCATATTGCAATTTCATTTCTTTAATAAGGAGTTTCTCCATTTCATCAAACAGATAGCTCAAATTGTAATCCGTAATGTTAGTAGAAAAGATTCTGTCAAAGTCCAAACATTCCCTTATATATATATATAAAATCAAATAGATACATTTTGTTTATTTCCAGTAACATTAAAATAATTGATAGTAATAGATTGCTAATCTTAGGCATAAATGTTAGATCCAATTTGTTATATAAATAAAATGTTTATAATTTGAGTTTATGGTGAGACCCATAAATAAACGAGAATACTTGATGTACATTTTAAAGGGACAGTCAACAGGGAAAATGTTATTGTTTAAAAAGATAGATAATCCCTTTAGTAACCATTCTATAGTTTTGCATATATTAATATACATTACCTCTGATTACCTTGTATCTAAGCTCCTTATCTTAGATCTTTTGACAGACTTGCATTTCATGAGCACAATTTTATCTATATGGCACACATGAACAAACAGTTCATGTTATTAGCTATTCACAGCCAGACAGTAAGATCAGAGGTGAACTGCAGAGTCTTAGAAATTAGCCTTTGAGCCTACCTAGATTTAGTCTTTAACTAAAAAATACT
>NC_069503.1:505747360-505812360 GCF_027579735.1 Bombina bombina | reverse complement strand
ACGAAGATAATACAAGTAAAACTACCTTGGCTGCTACATACTCCACAGATAAGAACAAGTTCCCCTCCATACTACGAGAAAATGGGAGGATAGTCTATTCTGATGAGACACTCCCATTCAAAGGGATGGGAACCCCCAGAATTGTCTTTAGACAAAGGAGATCTCTTAAAGATATTTTACAACGGAAAAACTTAGTTAGATAATGTGAAACCAGGTTTCTACAAATGTAGCAGATGTACAACATGCAATGAAATGTTAGTGAGTCGCTTCTTCCATCATCCTAGGAATAGAAAGAAATACTATTACAAGCATAGAATGACATGCACCACTCATTTTGTGGTTTATCTACTGCACTGTCCTTGTAGTCTATTTTATGTCGGGAAAACTAGTGACGACCTGAGGACCCGAATGGTGAATCATAGAAGCGCAATCAGCACAGCGATCAAGAAAAAAGAATCAGACCAACCAGTGGCTCGCCACTTTATGCAAAGAGGCCATAACGAGGCTGACTTGAGATACACTTTAATTGATCACGTACCTCCACTACCTAGAGGTGGTGACCGTAACAAAGTACTTTTGTAGAGAGAAGCAAGATGGACTTATGATTTTGAAACGCTCATTCCAAAGGGTTTGAATACTAAAATTGAATGGCATAGCTTCCTCTAGTGCCCCTAGCCCAATATATTACCCAGCTTCATTAATCTATAGATGTGTTTAGCTTTGCCGGATCTAATAAACCTGATAGATTCTGATATAATTATGTCCAAGTTCCTTGCATAATTCTCTCCATAGGATATGTTATTTGCCAAATATCTAAATATTGTCTTACCTAGCATCAGTTCTCATTCAGGTTTAGAGGTGAGAAATATAGTGTTTACGTATACCTATATTGATCGTATGTGCCTTTAATCATGGTGTACTATTATGGTTAAGTATAAGATATTGCAATGTTTGATGTTGTGACATTTTTGTACTTTGTTTTTAATGTAATAGTTTAGTTAGATATAGTTGCACGGTACCTATATGGATAACACGAAAACACTGTTTGTAAAGAGTTGTGACGCATGCATTGTGCCGGGTAACTACCGCTCGTATGCATATACTCTGAGATATATCTAAAATAAGAAAGACACATAATAGCTGCACATATATCTTAACATAGTGATTTTTCATTTTAATGTTTATTACAGCTAACTACATGTTCACAAAGTATTGATAAGCTGAATGTAAACAGCGGCTGATCTCCTAAGCAACACATAACGCCTAGTAATGACGTAAGCAATGCGCCGGGAGTCTGTAGCTGAAACACACAAGGTGATTAGAGATAATTGGGATCACATAGTGGTAAGTAGGGCATATTAGTTTGTGTTGTTACATGCATTTTTGTATAAGTCTGAGGATGGGGGTAAAACCCTGAAAATCCACAACCATGTGATGTATATACTTGTCCAGGTGGACATGAAATAGATAAATACAGTTACAAATTATATAGTTCAGGGTACATATTTCTTTTTTGCCGATTATGTGGTACAAGATGATCTTTTGATTTACTAAAATTCATTTAGTTATATTTTGCCCTAAATAATTGTAGGCCTTACATGAGAAATTTAACATTCACAATGGAGCGAATCAAATAATTAAAATTTTTAAAAATGTTTATTTTTATCTCTCTCTGGTAAACCACATATTGTGATCTTAGAATAAAGGTTTTAACAATCTTTTTTTTTGCAGTGACTTATGCTAAGTAATAACTTTGCTTACTTGAAAGTTTTTAAAATTTTTACAGACGATATCAGAAATTGCAGAAGATTATGAAGCCCTGGTAAGGATCTGCTTTTGAAACTCCAAACTTTGCATGCTGGATGCAGCTCGCTTGCACGCTGTAAATGTTCTTTTATTTTATCTCTTATTTGGCAAACAGCAGCAAGCTGTATGTCGCTTTCTTGCATGGAATGTGCTGGGATTTGGGCTTTTTCTGTTTTCTGTTACAGGCAACAACTTGTTAATCAAAAGTTAATTTTTTTTGCATTCTGTATTAACTTTGCATGTCATTGTTGTCACACATATTTGTATAATTTTATTAATATGTAATTTGTAGTAAGAGGAAAGATAGTCTCAGATGTATTGGTGTTTGATAAGGAGAGATTGAAGAAGAGAGTTTGATTGGGTAAAGGAAAGGAATAGAACATGGAAAATGCTGAATTTAAGATGGTTATCAGCACTAAAAATGTACTTGTTTATTCTTTATTGTACTTGAATGAGTGTGGGCTAATGTAGACAATATAAGTTAATAAAAAGAAATTAAAAATGTAAAAATTAATTTTGACGCAAATTGATTTTAATAACTAATTTATAGATGAAGTCATTCTTTTTGCTGTTATAGCATGTTTTTTCCCTTCAAAAGTAGAAAATAATTTCAGAATTTAAAATGCTTGTACAGTCCCATGTGGATATTTACGGCTAGATTTAGAGTTTGGCGTTAGCCGTCAAAACCAGCGTTAGAGGCTCCTAACGCTGGTTTTGGGCTACCGCCGGTATTTAGAGTCAGTCAGGAAAGGGTCTAACGCTCACTTTCCAGCCGCGACTTCCATACCGCAGATCCCCTTACGTCATTTGCGTATCCTATCTTTTCAATGGGATCTTTCTAACGCTGGTATTTAGAGTCGTGGCTGAAGTGAGTGTTAGAAATCTAACGACAAAACTCCAGCCGCAGAAAAAAGTCAGTAGTTAAGAGCTTTCTGGGCTAACGCCGGTTTATAAAGCTCTTAACTACTGTGCTCTAAAGTACACTAACACCCATAAACTACCTATGTACCCCTAAACCGAGGCCCCCCACATCGCCGCCACTCTACCTTAAAAAATTTTAACCCCTAATCTGCCGACCGCACACCGCCGCCACTTACATTATCCCTATGTACCCCTAATCTGCTGCCCCTAACACCGCCGACCCCTATATTATATTTATTAACCCTTAATCTGCCGCCCCCAACGTTGCCTCCACCTACCTACAATTATTAACCCCTAATCTGCCGACCGGACCTCACCGCCACAATAATAAATGTATTAACCCCTAATCCGCCTCACTCCTGCCTCAATAACCCTATAATAAATAGTATTAACCCCCTAATCTGCCCTCCCTAACATCGCCGACACCTAACTTCAAGTATTAACCCCTAATCTGCCGACCGGACCTCACCGCTACTCTAATAAATTTATTAACCCCTAAAGCTAAGTCTAACCCTGACACCCCCCTAAATTAAATATAATTTAAATCTAACGAAATAAATTAACTCTTATTAAATAAATTATTCCTATTTAAAGCTAAATACTGTAAAATAAACCCTAATATAGCTACAATATAAATTATAATTATATTGTAGCTATTTTAGGGTTTATATTTATTTTACAGGCAACTTTGTATTTATTTTAACCAGGTACAATAGCTATTAAATAGTTAAGAACTATTTAATAGCTACCTAGTTAAAATAATTACAAAATTACCTGTAAAATAATCCTAACCTAAGTTACAATTAAACCTAACACTACACTATCAATAAATAAATAAAATAAAATACCTACAAATAAATACAATTAAATAAACTAACTAAAGTACAAAAAATAAAAAAATTAATTACAAACATAATAAAAATATTACAAAAATGTTAAGCTAATTACACCTACTCTAAGCCCCCTAATAAAATAACAAAGCCCCCCAAAATAAAAAAAATGCCCTGCCCTATTCTAAAATTAAAATAGAAAAGCTCTTTTACCTTACCAGCCCTTAAAAGGGCCTTTTGCGGGGCATACCCCAAAGAATTCAGCTCTTTTGCCTGTAAAAAAAAACATACAATACCCCCCCCCAACATTACAACCCACCACCCACATACCCCTAATCTAACCCAAACCCCCCTTAAATAAACCTAACACTAAGCCCCTGAAGATCTTCCTACCTTGTCTTCACCATGCCAGGTATCACCGATCGCTCCAGGCTCCGAAGTCTTCATCCAAGCCCAAGCGGGGGCTGGAGATCCATCATCTGGCTGAAGTCTTCTATCAAGCGGTGGCTGAAGAGGTCCAGAAGAGGCTCCAAAGTCTTCATGCTATCCGGGCAGAAGAGTAGATCCGGACAGGCAACCATCTTCTTCCAAGCGGTGACAAGCGGCTCCATCTTGAAGACCTTCGGCGCGGATCCATCCTCTTCTTCCGACGTCCTAAGTCCGAATGAAGGTTCCTTTAAATGACGTCATCCAAGATGTCGTCCCTCGAATTCCGATTGGCTGATAGGATTCTATCAGCCAATCGGAATTAAGGTAGGGAAAATCTGATTGGCTGATTGAATCAGCCAATCGGATTGAACTTGAATCTGATTGGCTGATTCCATCAGCCAATCAGATTTTTCCTACCTTAATTCCGATTGGCTGATAGAATCCTATCAGCCAATCGGAATTCGAGGGACGCCATCTTGGATGACGTCATTTAAAGGAACCTTCCTTCGGACTTAGGACGTCCCAAGAAGAGGATGGATCCGCGCCGGAGGTCTTCAAGATGGAGCGCTTGTCACCGCTTGGAAGAAGATGGTTGCCGGTCCGAATCTACTCTTCTGCCCGGATAGCATGAAGACTTTGGATAGAAGACTTCAGCCGGATGATGGATCTCCAGCCCCCGCTTGGGCTTGGATGAAGACTTCGGAGCCTGGAGCGATCTGTGATACCTGGCATGGTGAAGACAAGGTAGGAAGATCTTCAGGGGCTTAGTGTTAGGTTTATTTAAGGGGGTTTGGGTTAGATTAGGGGTATGTGGGTGGTGGGTTGTAATGTTGGGGGGGTATTGTATGTTTTTTTTACAGGCAAAAGAGCTGAATTCTTTGGGGTATGCCCCGCAAAAGGCCCTTTTAAGGGCTGGTAAGGTAAAAGAGCTTTTCTATTTTAATTTTAGAATAGGGTAGGGCATTTTTTTATTTTGGGGGGCTTTATTTTATTAGGGGGCTTAGAGAAGGTGTAATTAGCTTAAAATTGTTGTAATATGTTTATTATGTTTGTAATTATTTTTTTTATTTTTTGTAACTTAGCTTTTTTTATTTTTTGTACTTTAGTTAGTTTATTTAATTGTATTTATTTGTAGGTATTTTATTTAATTTATTTATTGATAGTGTAGTGTTAGGTTTAATTGTAGATAATTGTATGTATTTTATTTAATTAATTTATTGCTAGTGTAGTGTTAGGTTTAATTGTAACTTAGGTTAGGATTTATTTTACAGGTAATTTTGTAATTATTTTAACTAGGTAGCTATTAAATAGTTATTAACTATTTAATAGCTATTGTACCTGGTTAAAATAAATAAAAAGTTGCCTGTAAAATAAATATAAATCCTAAAATAGCTACAATATAATTATAATTTATATTGTAGCTATATTAGGGTTTATTTTACAGGTAAGTATTTAGCTTTAAATAGGAATAATTTATTTAATAAGAGTTAATTTATTTTGTTAGATTTAAATTATATTTAACTTAGGGGGGTGTTAGTGTTAGGGTTAGACTTAGCTTTAGGGGTTAATAAATTTATTAGAGTAGCGGCGAGGTCCGGTCGGCAGATTAGGGGTTAATACTTGAAGTTAGATGTCGGCGATGTTAGGGAGGGCAGATTAGGGGTTCATACTATTTATTATAGGGTTAGTGAGGCGGATTAGGGGTTAATACATTTATTATAGTAGCGAAGAGGTCCGGTCGGCAGATTAGGGGTTAATACTTGAAGTTAGATGTCGGCGATGTTAGGGAGGGCAGATTAGGGGTTCATACTATTTATTATAGGGTTAGTGAGGCGGATTAGGGGTTAATACATTTATTATAGTAGCGAAGAGGTCCGGTCGGCAGATTAGGGGTTAATTATTGTAGGTAGCTGGCGGCGACGTTGTGGGGGGCAGATTAGGGGTTAATAAATATAATATAGGGGTCGGCGGTGTTAGGGGCAGCATATTAGGGGTACATAGGTATAATGTAGGTTGCGGCGGTGTTCGGAGCGGCAGATTAGGGGTTAATAATAATATGCAGGGGTCAGCAATAGCGGGAGCGGCAGATTAGGGGTTAATAAGTGTAAGGTTAGGGGTGTTTAGACTCGGGGTACATGTTAGGGTGTTAGGTGCAGACTTAGGAAATGATATTGTGTGTGTGTATGTATATATGTATGTATGTATGTATGTATGTATGTATATATATATATATATATATATATATATATATATATATATATATATATATATATATACATATATAGATATAATGTGTATATATATATATATATATATATATTACACCCACTGCCTGTTCATAAAAGGAAGCCAAAACATTTTTTTTGTTTCTGTTTATAAAATTATTTGTGATGCATGTTTTTTACCCAGTGGCTAATTCCATTTTTAGAATCAAAGCATTGCATAAGATAATTAGATAGATCTGCATCACAGTTATTTATGAACAGAAAACACCCTTAGGTAATTGACTTTTTTTTTCTCCAGAAACTTAATTATGATCTGTATTCATTAATCTTTAAATTACATTTTTAAATTATACCTATAAGTGATTTTAGTGATTGCATACTTTTTTTCAATATTCAAATTTAATTTTCTTTAAAAAACAAACCTTAGTATTTAGAATGTTGTTAGATTAGTGTATATCTTTTTATGTTTGTATAGGTAGTATTACATTTAAATAATCAAGATACACTTTTATTGCTTAAAATACACATGCTAAATGAAATCAACAAAAACCTAGAGAATTTATTCTACAAAATATTTTTTATTACAAAAAAAATAGGAAATTGAGAAACAGACTAATTTTCTTTATTTAAAGAGTTTAAATATAAAATTGATAAATTAATAAATATTTTCAAAATAATCAATTCATTTTTCTTCCAGAATTCTTTGTTTCTATAACAAAACAAATCATATGTATCTTCTATAAACAAAATAAGAAGTCTGTTGTGCGAATAACCTCAATTTCCTTCCTAAGATAGGGAGAGTCCACGGTTTCATTCCTTGCTGTTGGGAAATAACACCTGGCCACCAGGAGGAGGCAAAAGACACCCCAGCCAAATGCTTAAATATCCCTCCCACTTCCTTATTACCCCAGTTATTCTTTGCCTTTTGTCACGTTAGGAGGTGGCAGAGAAGTGTCAGAAGATTCGGAGAGTCCTGAAAAAGGGTATCTGCCCTTCGAGATAGGACTGGAGTTTTAAGTAGTCATGTCAACCTCTCTGAGTCTGGAGATGCAGGTAAAGTTTTTCTGCAAAACCATCCAGACTACTGCTAACAGCTCCTAAGCAATCAGTGTTGACAAGTTTCACTGCCTGCTTTCACTCACTCAAGTCCATGTCAGGAGCGCTGCTATAAGACTCAGACTTGAGGACTGTGTTCTGTTCCACAGCATGGATCCTGGAGGTAAGATTGTTTTAATTTTTACACATAAAATGCTATAACAGGGTCACAGTGTGGCTCCTTTATACCTTGATAGGATCCAGTGTTAATATCCTCTGAAGGGGGTTTATTGAACCCCCTTCAGAGTGTTCAGTGTATTAATTATTTACATGGTGCTTTGTGTAATTTTTTTCCTGGGCTGATAGACTGTGTGTTTTTGGCTGGAACCAACAGGTTTCACTTTTAAGTTTCACTTTCGTTTTTGAAAGTGTTGCACAGCTCCTATTAGTTGCTGTACTTGTAATAACAAGGGAAGTACTGTCTTGCACTCCATGTAACCAGGTGTGGTCTATGTTCATTTCCTCCATTCTGGCTGAGACTTGAACCTGAGGAGAGTGTTTCCTCTGTTTACTGTCTGGGTCTAGGAGGTGGTGAGTGCTCCAGCCATTGGGAGTATAAAGGTGCAGTTTTCTATAATAAAAAAAAAAAAAACATTTTTATTTGTGTCCTTCTGTGGGTATAACCTGAGCTATGGAGGACTCGGACATGTTAGAAGGTACTTCTTCTGTACTAAATCATACCTGTTTATATTGTGAGGAGATTGTGGTTTTCTGGCCCACCCAATTATGTTTCACATGCCTTAACACTGTTATAAAGTCTAAGAAGGGAGACAAGCCTGCTAAGGCTCTTAGTTACTCTGATCCGTCTACCTCTTAGGACTCGGCGTCCCGTGAGAATACTACCCTTGCTACATTATCCACTCCACATGCAGTTCCCCGTAGCAAATCTAATCCTCCATTCGGAGGGGACCTTCTTCCTGCGGACTTTGCCATGCATTTACAAATGGCGGTGTCTGCGGCCCTCAGTGCATTACCTCACTCTAACAAACGCAAGAGAAAGGTTAAACATAGCTCTCCTGACCCAGAGTCATGTAAATATTTATCGGATTTAGCTATTATGTCCCAGTTATCCGATGATGAGTTAACCTCTGTAGCTTCAGAGGGAGAACTTTCTGGTTCATAGTCCTTAGCGTCTAAGCCTCCTACTGCGGAGGAACTGTCCTTTGGATTTAAAATTGAGCACTTGCATTTTTTTTTTAAAGGAGGTTCTGTCTACATTAGAGGTTCAAGAGGCCGCACTGCCTGAAGAAACTATGATACCTAAATTAGACAGAGTTTACGAAGACAGGAAAGTCCCTTTGACTTTTCCTGTGCCGGTTAAGATGGCGAACATTATTAAGAATGCATGGGAAAGAATTGGTTCTTCCTTTTTCCCCCTCGTCTACTTTTAGAAAGTTGTTCCTGATCCTGGATTCTCAACTAGATTTGTGGGACTCCATTCCTAAGGTGAATGGTTCTATCTCTATGCTTGCTAAACATACTACTATACCACTTGAGGATAGTTCTTCGCTCAGGGAGCCGATGGATAAGAAAATGGAAACCTTTCTGAGAAAGATGTTTTAACATATGGGATTTTTGTTTCAACCGGTGGCTGCAGTTACCTACTGGTGCGACTCTTTGTCAAAACTCACTAAGGTGGAGTCTCCCCTCGAGGATATTTTAAGACAGAATTAAAGCTCTGAGAATTGCTAATTTTGTGATGTGAAAATGCAAATTATTCACCTAAATGCAAAGGCCTCTGGCTTTACGGTCCTAGCCTGCCGGGCGCTCTGGTTGAAGTCTTGGTCTGCGGATATGACTTCTAAGTCCAGACTCCTTTTTCTTCCTTTCAAGAGAGATTTTATTTGACCCAGGCCTGGACTCCATTATTTCTACAGTTACCGGAGGCATGGGTACAAAAAGAGAAGCGCTCTACCAGGAACGAACAACAGCTCAGTGGCTTGTTCTATGGCGATTTACCACCCGGAAGCAGCCTCTTTTAGACCAGTGTGCTTTTCACAGAAGAAAACTTTCCTGAAGTATATCAGTCTGATCCTGCCAAGTAAAGTCAGTCCAGCCCCGAAATACCAGGCAATTCTCCTCTGAACAAGGAACATGACAACCCCAGACGATCGTTTCGGCCTCCTATGGGCCTCGTCAGTGAGGTGCAGCCACATTCCTCTAAGAACACTGGGCAAGGAGTCCACGTCTGGTTTCCCCCATCACCCATAGGGAGACTTCCCCAGGGTCATAATAATTTGCATACAAAAAGAGAAGCGCTCTACCAGGAACGAACAACAGCTCAGTGGCTTGTTCTATGGCGATTTACCACCCGGAAGCAGCCTCTTTTAGACCATTGTGCTTTTCACAGAAGAAAACTTTCCTGAAGTATATCAGTCTGATCCTGCCAAGTAAGGTCAGTCCAGCCCCGAAATACCAGGCAATTCTCCTCTGAACAAGGAACATGACAACCCCAGACGATCGTTTCGGCCTCCTATGGGCCTCGTCCGTGAGGTGCAGCCACATTCCTCTAAGCACACTGGGCAAGGAGTCCACGTCTGGTTTCCCCCATCACCCATAGGGAGACTTCCCCAGGGTCATAATAATTTGCATACAAAAAGAGAAGCGCTCTACCAGGAACGAACAACAGCTCAGTGGCTTGTTCTATGGCGATTTACCACCCGGAAGCAGCCTCTTTTAGACCAGTGTGCTTTTCACAGAAGAAAACTTTCCTGAAGTATATCAGTCGGATCCTGCCAAGTAAGGTCAGTCCAGCCCCGAAATACAAGGCAATTCTCCTCTGAACAAGGAACATGACAACCCCAGACGATCGTTTCGGCCTCCTATGGGCCTCGTCAGTGAGGTGCAACCACATTCCTCTAAGCACACTGGGCAAGGAGTCCACGTCTGGTTTCCCCCATCACCCATAGGGAGACTTCCCCAGGGTCATAATAATTTGCATACAAAAAAAGAAGCGCTCTACCAGGAATGAACAACAGCTCAGTGGCTTGTTCTATGGCGATTTACCACCCGGAAGCAGCCTCTTTTAGACCAGTGTGCTTTTCACAGAAGAAAACTTTCCTGAAGTATATCAGTCTGATCCTGCCAAGTAAGGTCAGTCCAGCCCCGAAATACCAGGCAATTCTCCTCTGGACAAGGAACATGACAACCCCAGACGATCGTTTCGGCCTCCTATGGGCCTCGTCAGTGAGGTGCAGCCACATTCCTCTAAGCACACTGGGCAAGGAGTCCACGTCTGGTTTCCCCCATCACCCATAGGGAGACTTCCCCAGGGTCATAATAATTTGCATACAAAAAGAGAAGCGCTCTACCAGGAACGAACAACAGCTCAGTGGCTTGTTCTATGGCGATTTACCACCCGGAAGCAGCCTCTTTTAGACCAGTGTGCTTTTCACAGAAGAAAACTTTCCTGAAGTATATCAGTCTGATCCTGCCAAGTAAGGTCAGTCCAGCCCCGAAATACCAGGCAATTCTCCTCTGAACAAGGAACATGACAACCCCAGACGATCGTTTTGGCCTCCTATGGGCCTTGTCAGTGAGGTGCAGCCACATTCCTCTAAGCACACTGGGCACGTCTGGTTTCCCCCATCACCCATAGGGAGACTTCCCTATGGGTGCCTTCCTACCGCAAGATAAGAACAACAAGTCAAAGGGACGACAATCTTTTTATTTTTGTTCTATTCGTTCTGACAAATCCCAATGACAACAATCCTCCTCCAAGCCCAAGCAACCCAGTCCTTGGAAGCCGGCTCAGTCCTGAAATAAATCCAAGCAGAATAAGAAGCCCGCCGAAAACAAATCGGTATGAAGGGGCGGCCTCCGATCCGGAATTGGATCGTGTAGGGGTCAGACTGTCTTTTTTCAGATGCCTGATTCAAGGACGTACAGGATCAGTGGTTCCTGGAGGTGGTATCTCAGGGATACAAGATAGGCTTCAAATCTCATCCGCCAATGGGCAGATTCCTTTTCTCGAATCTGTCTACCAGACCAGAAAAGAGGGATACCTTTCTAGGGTGCGTTCGGGATCTATCCTCCTTATGAGTTGTTCTTCTGGTGCCTATCGAAGAAAGAGGTTTGGGGTTTTATTTAAATCTTTTCGTGGTCCCAAAGAAGGAGGGAACTTTCCAACCAATTCTGGACCTAAAGTGCTTAAACAAATTTCTCAGTGTCCCTTCCTTCAAGATAGACAATAAGGTCCATCCTTCCTTTTATTCAGGAAGGCCAGTTTATGACCACTATAGATCTGAAGGAGGCTTACCTTCATGTTCCAATCCATAGGGAACACTTTTAGTTCCTGAGGTTTGCATTCCTGGACCAGCACTTCCAGTTCATTGCCCTTCCGTTTGGCCTAGCTACTGCTCCAAGAATCTTTACAAAGGTTCTGGGGGCTCTTCTAGCCTTTGCCAGAACTCAGGGTATTGCAGTAGCCCCATACTTGGACGATATTCTGGTGTAAGCATCATCCTTTCATCTTGCGGAAGAATTCTCAGAGTCCCTTCTCAGTCTCCTTCGATCACATGGATAGAAGATAAACTTGTCCCAAGTACCAGGGTGGGATTCCTGGGTACTATAATAGACTCCATAACCATGAGGATATTTCTAACAGACCAGAGACGTTGCAAGCTAACTTCGGCATGTCTTGCCCTCCGGACCTCCTCGAGTCCCACTGTTTCTCAGTGTATGGAGGTGATTGGTCTCATGGTGTCCTGCATGGACATCATTCCTTTTGTCAGGTTCCGTCTCAGACCTTTACAACTGTGCATGCTGAGGCAGTGGAACGGCGATCATTCAGATCTGTCTTAACAGATTGTATTAGACAGCCGGTCGAGAGAATTGCTCACTTGGTTGCTCTGTCCAGATCATCTGTCCCGAGGGACATGCTTCTTAAGACCATCCTGGGAGATTGTGACTACAGCCTCAAGCCTATCCTGATGGGGAGCTGTTTGGGACTCAGGAGGAGTCCTCCCTCCTGATCAATATTTTGGAACTATGGGCAATCTTCAAGGCATTGATGGCTTGGCCACTTCTGGGTTTGTCCCAGTTTATCAGATTCCAATCTGACATTATTACCTCGGTGGCTTACATCAACCATCAGGGGAGAACGAGAAGTTCCTTGTCGATGAAGGAAGTATCTTAAATTCTGGAGTGGGCGGACGCCCACAGCTGCTCGCTGTCAGTGATCCACATTCTGGGTGTGGACAACTAGGAGGTGGATTTTCTCAGCAGACAATCCTTCCATCCAGGGGAATGGTCTCTCCATCCTGAGCTGTTTGCAGAGATATGCAGCAAGTGGGGAATGCAGGAGATAGATCTCATGGCGTCCCGTCTCAATATTAAGCTACCTAAATATGGGTTTGAGGGATCCTTAAGCGGATCTAATAGATGCACTAGCAGTGTCCTGGAGGTTTAAACTCATATATCTTTTCCCTCCATTATCGCTTCTTCCTCAAGTGGTGGCCCGCATTAAGCAGGAGCGGGTATCCGTAATCCTGATTTCTCCATCGTGGCCACGGACGTGGTTCGCGAATCTAGTGGGGATTTCTTCATCTCCTCTGTGGAAGTTACCTTGTTGCAGAGACCTGCTGATACAAGGTGCATTTGTTCATCAATATCTAGATTCTCTGAGGCTGACTGTGTGAAGATTAAATGCTTAGTCTTAGCCAGGAGAGGTTTCTCTGAGAGTGTCATTGATACTCTTATTCAAGCTCGTAAACCAGTTACTCAGCGTATCTACCACAAGATGTTGAGGACCTACTTATTCTGGTGTGAAGAGCGTGGTTTTTCCTGGCATAGAGTTAAGGTTGCCAGGATCTTATCTTTTCTCCAGGATGGGCTGGAGACTGGCCTTTTTGCTAGTTCCCTGAGGAGGACAGATTTCGGCCCTGTCGGTTTTGTTGCACAAGAGACTGACTGAGATTCCATATGTGCAGTCCTTTGTTAAGGCTCTGATTAAGATCAGAACTGTGTTTAGATCTGTGACTCCTCCTTGGAGCCTAAATCTTGTTTTTCGGGTTTTGCAACAGGTTCTGTTTGAGCCTCTTCATTCCGTTGACATTAAATTGTTATCTCGGAAGCTTCTCTTTTTATTGGCTATTGCCTCTGCATGGAGAGTTTCTGAGATCTCTGCTTTGCAATGTGAGCCCCCTTATCTGATATTTCATGCAGATAAGGCAGTATTACGTACTAAATTTAGGTTTTCTTCCTAAGGTTGTGTCAGATCGCAACATCAATCAGGAGATTGTGGTTCCTTCCTTGTGTCCTAATTCTTCTTCATCAAAGGATAGCTTACTTCACAATTTGGATGTGGTTTGCGCCTTGAAGTTCTATCTTCAGGCTACTAAGGAGTTTAGACAATCTTCTTCTTTGTTTGTTGTCTATTCTGGGAAGCGTAAGGGACAGAAGGCTATTTTGACTTCCCTATCTTTTTGGTTAAGGAGTGTCACCTGCTTAGCTTATGAGACAGCGGGACATTGTCCTCCTGAGAGAATAACAGCTCAGTCCACTAGAGCAGTGGCTTCTTCTTGGGCCTTTAAGAAAGACACCTCTGTGGATCAGATTTGTAAGACGGCTACCTGGTCCTCCTTACATACTTTTTCAAACTTTTACAAGTTTGATGTTTTTGCTTCGGGTGAAGCAGCTTTCGGGAAAAAATATTTGCAGGCTGTGGTGCCCTCAGAATAGAGTCTGCCACTTCCTTTTTGTTCCCTGCCGTTATTCATTCAGTGTCCTCTGGAGCTTGGGTATAGTTTTTCCAACAGTAAGGAATGATGCCGTAGACTCCCTATCTTAGGAAGGAAAACATAATTTATGCTTACCAGATAAATTCCTTTCCTTCTAGATAGGGAGAGTCCACGGCCCCCGCACATTTTTTCTTGTCTATGGGCGGTCCCCTATTATTTATTTTATTCTTCTGGCACCATTTATACCCTTATGTTTCTCCTACTTTTCCTTGTTCCCTCGGCAGAATGACTGGGTTAATGAGGATGTGGGAGGGATATTTAAGCCTTTGGCTGGGGTGTCTTTGCCTCCTCCTGGTGGCCAGGTGTTGTATTTCCCAACAGAAAGGAATGAAGCCGTGGACTCTCCCTGTCCGGAAGGAAAGGAATTTATCTGGTAAGCATAAATTATGTTTTCAAATATTTTTTACAGATATACATGTTATCACCATTTTATATTTATTATTTTTCATAAGTCAGACCATTAACACAATGCAATATTTGTCTATTCTGTTCTAATTTTCAGTGGGTAGAAGTACATATTTTAACTCACAGACTACACCTTTTAATTTTAAACTTATTTTTGTATTTATTTAGTAATCCAATTCACTTTTTATTAATGAATGAATGAATTATTTTTTGTTTTATTGAGAATTTGATATTCAGCTTAAAATTATATATTTGGTTTATCCGTCACCTCTATAAGATATGTTAACTTTGAATTATAAACATAAATTATAATCTCTCATTGCTTATACTAAAATACAAGTTATAAAACCCCTAGAATTTATATTTTCAATTATAGGGGCATATCTATCATGCTCCATACGGAGCTTGATGCCCCGTGTTTCTGGCGAGCCTGCAGGCTCGCTAGAAACAGCAGTTATGAAGCAGCGGTCACAAAGACCGCTGCTCCATAACCTGTCTACCTGCTCTGAGCAGGTGGACAGACATCGCCGGAAATCAACCCGATCGAGTACGATCGGGTTGATTGACACCCCCCTGCTGGCGGCCTATTGGCCAAGAGTCTGCAGGGGACGGCGTTGCACCAGCAGCTCTTGTGAGCGTATTGCTCACCATATTCAGCGAGGTCTGGCGGACCTGATCCGCAGTGTTGGATCAGGTCCGCCAGCCCTTGATAAATAGGGGCCAATTTGTCAACACAATTATTATTTTTCATTACAATTTAAGTTGCATGAAGCCTGTGAATTATTGCTTTCATTAAACCATCTTATTTCTAGGATCTCACAATGTTTCTGCTCTTTTGCACGCTTTTAAGCTTCTCTCACAATAAATGTCTGTCTTCAGCTTTATAATTTTTAGTAAAAATCCATGGTGCTATGTTACTACGTATGGCATTAAGATTTTTCAAGCTGGCAATTGTCTCTCTTACAGTTTTGGAGAAATGTTATCCTTTACCTTAACTGCATTTGTGGAGCTAATGGATCATGGCATTGTATCGTGGGATACTTTTTCTGTGGCGTTTATTAAAAAAGTGAGTGGATCAAGCGTTATAGAAACCAGAATGAATTTTAATTGTAGGTGGTTCTCCATCTGCATATGTTTAATTGTTTGTTCCAGATAAATTAAGTTATTCTGCATAGTGTTGGTTCCAAGAATCTGTAGGTGCTATGCTTACTCTGTTCATTGTAATAAAATAATAATAATTTTCTGAGAACTAAATGTGTTTATAACTCTCTAAATGTGTATATGAGCATGGCAGTTAGAAGTTTATTGCTCTTAATTAACTGAGCCATTTATTACTGAACTGTCAATTATAGGACGATAGATGAAATAAGCCTGTTTTATATTAGAGATGCATATTCATTATTTAACTTAACTTTATATATATGTTTTAATTTTTTTTTTGTAGATAGCAAGTTATGTCAACAAGTCAGCAATGGATGTCTCCATTTTGCAAAGATCGCTAGCTATCCTGGAGTCTATGGTTCTTAACAGTCATGATCTATATCAAAAAGTGGCACAAGAGATCACTATTGGACAGTTGATACCACATCTTCAAGGGTATTTTTTTCTTTTTTGTTTTGTTTATGTGTTTTTTTTTTTAAAGGGATATGAAACCCAAACATATTCTTTTATGATTTAGACAGACCATACAATATTAAAAAAGTTTCCAATTTACTTCTATTATCAAATTTGCTTTGTTCCCATGATATTCTTTGTCCAAGGGATACTTAGGCTCCTAAGCTTACGTTCCTGCTTTTCAGCAAAAGATACCAAGAGAACTAAGAAAATTTGACAATAGAAGTAAATTGCATTTAAATGTAACAAGCTCTATATTCTCACCCTCTTTCTATGGACACAAGTCCTTAACTGCCAGTACAAACCAACGGTTTATTAGGTATGGGACATACAATTTAGTGGTACACTCCCATGAATCTGGCAAGTTTCGTGCACGCACACATTGGATTTGGGATGGGTTTGTAGCCTTGTTTAGGCATGACCTTCTGGATTGTCTAAGCCCTTTTTTGTAGGCATTAGTAAACAGGCTGTCCATACATCTGAAAGTTTTCTTTGTTTTCACTACTAGGGGGTGAAGTTGATATCTTCTTTTTTTCTTTCCTCAGTTTACGATAGGTGCAGGCTTCTGCTCTTGATTGTGTTACATTTAATTTCTGTGACTTGATTTATATTTTCTTCTGGTATTCTCCATCTGTTTTAAACAATGCTTAGTTGTCTTTGAAATTTAACTGTCAAGATAGTTATTTATATAAATTCAAGAATTATATACTTTAAATAAAACTTAAAACATTTGTAACACTTCCAGGTTGGCAGCTGGTGCCCTGGACCAATAATCTAATTTAAAAAAAAAACTAGTTTTACAGGAATAGGCATTGCCAAAAGAACACAAACAATAGCTGTGCTTATTGAAAGAGTATTGCTCTTTTTCTTCTTAAAAGGGAAGGGTCCACAGCTTCATTTATTACTTTTGGGAAATACAGAGCCTGACCACCAGGAGGAGGCAAAGACTTAAATACCTCCTCCACTTCCCTCATCCCCCAGTCAATCTTTGCCTTTCGTCACAGGAGGTTGGCAGAGAAGTGCCAGAAGTTCGAGAGAGTCTCTTGTGGAGGGTAGTACTCTTCGCAATGGGACTGGAGTTTTAAGTAGTCCTGTTGCCTCTCAGTGAGAGCATGGATGAAAGTTAGAGTCCGGAGATGCAGGGAGAGTTTTCCTGCGAACCCATCCCGACTCATATTAACAGCTCCTTGGTAATCAGCGTTGACGAGTTTCGCTGCCTACCTTTCTTCACACAAGTCCATGTCAGACGTGAGGCTACTATCTGTCACACTTGAAGGGCGGTGTTCCTGTTCCACGTCGTAGATTCCTGTAAGATCGTTTCATTTTATTTTGATATGTGAATGTGATGTTAAGGAAACAAGGTAGGGTCCCTGTGGGACTCCTTTTATGTTAATAAGGAATCATGGGTTAATATCTCCTGAGGGGGTTATTGAACAGGGGGGACTTTTAATCATGTTTGGTATATGGTTCTATCTGCAAATGTGTAGCTATACTTAGGCTCTCTGCCTTTTTGAAACATAACAGCCTTTTATTGACGCAATCTTCAAAATTGCACGCCCTTTTCGTGACTGACATGGTGCAACTCGTCACGGGTGCGATTACGTTGTTTTTCACTTCCGTATGCTGACTGTGTGCGACCGAAAGAGTCTTGCTCGTGGGTTGTCTGGTTCACAGGAGGTGGTGAGTGTCCCAGCCATTGGGGGTGTTAAAGGGTGCCAGTTAGTTTTTTGTCATTTTTGTAATCCCAAGATTATGGAGGATTCTGCTATGCGCGACATGGATGCCTCCGATACGGAGGATGTGTCTTGTGATGAATATGAAATGGCCCGGGTAATCAATGCCCATCAGTTATGTTCCGATTGCCGTTCTAGAGTACTCTCTTCTCCCAAAGCAGGGAGCTTAGAGTGCGTTGAGCCATCCACCTCCGAGGTTTCCATGACCCGTGAAGCGAGTGCCCCAGTCCATTTCCCGGCTTCGCAAACAGGTGTCCCTATGGCCTTTACTCCTTCTCCGGAGGGTGGCTTGTTTCCTGCAGAGATTACGGCACGGTTCCGCATGGACATTTCTATGGCGCTGAATTGTTTATATCTCCCAAGTGAAGTATTTCTAAGATACTGTCTGTGTTCCGTTAACCATGGCCCATCGAGCGTGAGATCGCCCAATTCAGTTCGGCCTTCTGGGAAAGCATTGGTTCCTGAGGTTTCAGTGGCCCCTATCTCGGGGCCAGGGTCTTCAGTTGATCCAGCGAGAGATGATTTTGCCTTCCGTTATAGGCTGGCTCACCTTCGTTTTCTTTTAAGACATGTTTTGGCAATGTTAGAGGATCCCATTCCTAGCGGGCCGAATCCTTAGAAGCTGGATTGCAAAAGGGATCTGACGTTTGGGGATAAAGCCAATCTCCTTAACGTCGCCATATTTTTCTTTTTCTTTGTTTTTCGGTTCCAGTTCTGAGCTTGGGTGAATGGGGCTTTTAATCGGCTAATCCCGTTGTCGTCCTCATTCACCTTGGGTGTTCACCCGATGGGTGCTGCCTTCATTTTATTTTTTTAATCCGGATGGATGTGTTTAATTTGTTTTTTCTTAAGCTCATGCCTGTTAGATTTTCATTTTTAGGAACGTTCTTCTCTGGAACTGATACTTGCGATTTACGTTGCGTGGGCACTTCCTTGGAAGTGGCGCGCTTGTTGAATAATAGAATTTTATTTTTCTAGTTCATTTATTGATCCTTTGGGACAAATTTTCTTGGACCTTGGGCAGTTCTAGAGTGTCCTTATATCAGGCAGGTACTGGTCGGATGCTTTTTCGACTGTTTCAAGGGTTCATGTCACCCTCGTGGTGCTGATTAATCCTGTTGAATTTTGAATGTCACTTGGCCTATTCTATGGACTCCGGGCTCGGATCCTACTGAAGTATGAGGCCTGTTGTTTCAATACAACACCTCCGAACGGAAGGTTATGAGCCAATCTAGGTTGGTTGTTCGGGCTTCTCGCCTGGGATACGGTCTTTTTTTGCAGACGTCATCATGGCTCTTCAGGTCCCCGGGGACTCAGAACCGTTATTCCATTCTTTGGAGTTGGGAAATGTGTGTGACCTTTTTGGTCTGGTGTGCCGAGTGATTAATGTTTTGCATTTTCACTCGAGGTTCTTCTGGACGCTGACTCTAGCCTGTTAAGCATTTTATTGCGGTGGTGGAGTTTCCTTCCTTCCCACCTTGGGTGGATCATATGGTCTGGATGCGCGGGCATGTTCTTTCTCTTCTTAGGGTTGTGTTACTCTTAAGAGTTGGTGTGCAGGGGTTTCCTGCCTTCTGTGGAGAGCTGCGAAGCTCCAGCTTTTGCCTGCTTAAAGAAGATTTTTGGAAGATAGATCCTTCAAGGTTCTCAGGCTGTTGTCTCTTCCATTACCCTTGGTCTGACCATGGTCTCGACGATCGTGTGTCTTTCCGTCCTCATTGCAACTCTAGCCTTGGGGCTTGTCAGTGAAGAGTCTAGGTCGGTTATGGAGGGCCGCCTTTCTGGGATCAGGTAGTTGACCATTTATCCCCTATGCTCTGTTAGGGGCTTCGTGGGCGGTGTCTTAAGTACGATTCTCTGGGATGGTGAGCAGGGTACAGGGTTCTCTTTCGTCTTTGGCTGTTAGTTGCTACCTTGCCTGTGAGTAGCACATATTAACGCTTGCCTAAGAGATTTCTTTGCGATCCAAGTGCCCTGGGTGCTGAATCTTAGACCGTTATGGAAGTCCTTGTGACTCTTGGGTTTGAGGCTATTGCTAGATCGCTAAGTCTACGGACTTTAGAGGTGCATTCCTCCTTGTAGGAGGCAGCTTAGGGTTCCTCTGGAAGTTGGATCTTTGATTGATTTCTTTTTCGAGGACCCTGACCTGGGTCTGTGTCTCTCCTTGGATGGGTGTGGATGGTTCGTTCTCACTCTAGATGTTTATGGTCCCGCAGGCCTCTCTCCGTAGAGGCTGGGGCTCTGTGAGAGATGCCTATCTGTTTGTGGCTTAGGCTTTAGGTCACTCTGACGGTCCCCTACTGGTCTTTTGTCGCATTTACACTGTTCCTGTAGACTCCAGGTATCTTCACCTGGGTTGGCGATATGGACGAGGGGTCTCGCCTCTATGGTAGGGTGGTTTTCCGTTGTTTCATCCTTCCTCTTCTAGAGCGGGAGGTAGGGTTCTCCGGGTTTGGAGATACCTTAGTATTTGGAGCGACCTGTGGGTCCTTGGTGTCTTACCTTGCAAGGGTTTTTTCCTCTTGCGTTTCAGAATCCTGGAAGGGGATTTGCGATGTAGTGACTGGTTCCTCCGTTCCTGCAGCGGAAAGCTGAGGGTTTGATCCCTATAGGGCTCCTGCTATATGTTGGATTTTGATATATGGATGCTGAGGGTCTGAGGACCTTCTTCCCTTGGGAAGTGTTCCTTGTTTTTTGAGAAGACAGCCGTATAGGGGAATTCGCACCCAAGCACAATGTCTATCCTGACTCATGGTAGCATATTGTTTGTAGTAACAGTCAGCGTTCTAACCAGGGCTTTGTTCCTACATTATCCCTTCTTTTCTCTTCCGGAAGTCTGGGACTCTTGTCTTTGGTCTTGACTAGCCTTTGGGCTAGGACCATTATCCTAAAGAGAAGATTGGGGGTCGGTTACTCTATGCAGGGTTGACCGTTTTTCTTTAGAGTCGATTCTCTCCTTTGTGGGATGTCTTGGATGTCCTCCTCTTTTCCACTGGCGTTCGGTGCTGGGAGGGGGCGTTCCTTGGAGTCAATATTCGGAGGGCTGTGAGCCCTTGGAAGGTTTGCAGTTGAATCCAGCTACAGCTATTGCACTTTGAGGGTGTAACCAGCTACAGCTAATTGCATTGGGTTTCGCTTTCTGCATTGGGTTTAGCAACTGTGAGTCGGCTTTCTACCTGTAAACTGGTCATTGGGAGTTCCTGTTCAGCAGTTGGTGTTCTTTTTGGAGAACTTTTTACTAGCTGCTGGGATAGTTATCCTATTTCTGCTGTCTCTGCTGTCTAGCGTGCAGATCTAGATTTAGTATGAGGTAACGGGGAACTCATGATTTTCCTGGAGTACCTTTTGGGTATGGTACAGGGTCAGGGATATGAGGGTGTTCCTCGAGTCCTTTTTGGGACATGTTTCCCTTTGTATGGATCTCTTTCTTCGGTCGTTGAGTTCTAGGGTGTTCTCCCTGGGCCTTGCTATTGTACGACAACCATGGGTTATTCTATGTTCTGCAAAGTGAATTGATTCTTTGGAGTTTTCA
The DNA here is from genome assembly GCF_027579735.1 of Bombina bombina. Lineage (NCBI taxonomy): Eukaryota > Metazoa > Chordata > Amphibia > Anura > Bombinatoridae > Bombina > Bombina bombina. Next base: position 505,791,030 of record NC_069503.1, on the reverse strand, counting down.
TGAGATTCTGTTCTCCTTTTTGGGGGCAGATAGCTGTCCTTGTCTTGGCCGGGTACCTTAATGGGAGTTGTGATCCGCGGGGTTGACTCCTCGGTTGTTTGGGCTTGACGAACTCGGGGACTGAGTGGTTTAGTTTGGCTTTGCTGGCGGTGTAACTAATGTGCAAGTAAATGGGCTTCGGGTTTTCACCCGTGTCGTCTATACTTTTTTCTGGTGTCGAGTAATCAGGCTGTGGTGCCTTTCAAAGGGGCCGCCTTTTGTACCCACCCGTTGTTTGCATTCAGTGTCCTCTAGCTTGGGTATTCTTGTCCCAAAAGTAATGAATGCAGCTGTGGACTCTTCCCTTTTAAGAAGAAAAACGTATATTATGCTTACCTGATAATTTAATTTTCTTCTGAAGGGAAAAGTCCACAGCTCCCGACCATGTTTTTATCTCTATGATGTGGCTGTGAATTTTTTGTTTTTCCGGCACCTTTTTTCACTCTGATATTTTTCCTACTGTTCCTTGTTCCCTCGGCAGAATGACTGGGGGATGAGGGAAGTGGGGGAGGTATTTATGCCTTTGGCTGGGGTTTCTTTGCCTCCTCCTGGTGGCCAGGTTCTGTATTTCCCAAAAGTAATCAATGCAGCTGTGGACTCTTCCCTTTTAAGAAGAAAAAGAGCAATACTCTTTCAATAAGCTGAAATTATCAGGTAAGCATAATTTATGTTTTAGTAATGGGTCATCATCTAGGATAACTTCTGTGACTGACTTTTTTTTTTTCATACCAGCTTTCTATTTTATTTCCATACAGAAATGTAAAGGTCATGCTCAAGTACTTGTTTCTATTTAATCACTATAATTGAAATTCCCTGTCATTGACTTTTTTCATGCTCCAAATATTTTTTCTCTGAACTTTAATAATAACAACAGATAATTAGATAAAATATATGGCATTTACTCACCCTCTATTTAAAAAAAAAAAAAAAAGAAAAAAAAGAAATCAAATTGCTTTACAAAATGTGTGCAGTTTTGATTTATCAGTAATTCTCTCTAGCTAAAGAGCCTTAAAGTGAAGGTCCATTTTGATGAATTAGTGCCCGGTTTTTAATAAACCTATTAAAAACAAGGGCACTTTAATTCATCAAAATTGACATTTCACTGTTTTCTTTAAAAACTTACCTTTTAATCCTAAATGCCGCTCCAGCGATTCCCCCGCCCATCGGAAGCCTCTGCAGACGTCAGAAATGACGAATCAGGCTTCCTCCAATCACAGCTTCCCCCCTGGGGGAATCTTGGCCTGATGCAACACTGTGATTGGAGGAAGCCGGATTGGTCATTTTGGACCCGCGAAGACAGCTTGCGACGGGCGGAGGAAGTGCTGGAGCGGCTGCCAGGATTAAAAGGTAAGTTTTTGAAGAAAACGGTGAAATGTCAATTTTGATGAATTAAAGTGCCCTTGTTTTTAATAGGTTTATTAAAAACCAGGCACTAATTCATCAAAATGGACCTTCACTTTATTAGTCTTTAGTGTGTGATCCTGCACTTGTATGTGTTTAACCCTTGCAAAGAAAATAGTAACTAGCAGTGCAGTACAGAGGTGGTGTTGTGTGACTAACACTGCTCATTGTGTCAGTGGCAGTTTCCACTCTGGACCAGCAGTGTCCTTTGGTGCTGAGCGGTACTTCTACTATGTGTTTAACCCCTATGTGGGTTGCTAGTCTTAAAATGAAATGCTCTTAAGTATTAGAGCAGGCAGTTTATCAAATATCATAGTCCCTTAACAGTAAATGAAAAGGAGCATACTGAAATTATTTGTAATTGAAAGAAACACTCTTGGGAAAGCTCGATTTGGTAACCACAACAGGTAGTAGAAGAATTGGCCAAATATTCTTATTTCTGTGCTTGAGATATTCAGCTCAAATCAGTATTGCTGCCATATCTTTAAAGGGACAGTGAACACTTTGTAATGAGAAGATCTGCAGTGTTAATATGAACATTTTTTTCAATAACCAAACTCCACCCTCCACTTGCCTTATTTGGAGGAACCAATCCAAACTTGTTACTGAAATAGACACTGCTAGCCACTGCCATTTTGTTTTGCAGTTTATCTTAGTCTGATGAAGCCAGTTAGGGACAAATATAAAGCAAAGTTATGCTTCTAAAGTCAGCTGTGTGCACTTCCTATTCTCAGAAGTGGAAAACCTACCGTTTTCAGACTAAATTTAAAGGAAAATAAATTATAGAAGCATATAGTTTGTTTGTTTTTACTAAAAGAGTGTGCTCCTCTCTGTTCAACATGCCTTATATAACTAAGACTGGCTGAGCAATGCAGCTGCAGAATGTGTGACCCATCTTAGTTAAAGGGACAGTCTACCTGAAAACTATTATTGTTTAAAAAGATAGATAATCCCTTTATTACCCATTCCCCAGTTTTGCATTACCAACACTGTTATATTAATACACTTTTTCATCTTAAAGGGGAAGAGCCCACAGCTGCAATCATTACTTTCTCCAACATAGGTGTGTCCGGTCCACGGCGTCATCCTTACTTGTGGGATATTCTCTTCCCCAACAGGAAATGGCAAAGAGCCCAGCAAAGCTGGTCACATGATCCCTCCTAGGCTCCGCCTACCCCAGTCATTCTCTTTGCCGTTGTACAGGCAACATCTCCACGGAGATGGCTTAGAGTTTTTTAGTGTTTAACTGTAGTTTTTATTATTCAATCAAGAGTTTGTTATTTTGAAATAGTGCTGGTATGTACTATTTACTCAGAAACAGAAAAGAGATGAAGATTTCTGTTTGTATGAGGAAAATGATTTTAGCAACCGTCACTAAAATCCATGGCTGTTCCACACAGGACTGTTGAGAGCAATTAACTTCAGTTGGGGGAACAGTGAGCAGTCTCTTGCTGCTTGAGGTATGACACATTCTAACAAGACGATGTAATGCTGGAAGCTGTCATTTTCCCTCTGGGATCCGGTAAGCCATGTTTATTACGATTGTAAATAAGGGCTTCAAAAAGGGCTTATTTAGACTTTAGACTTTTTTTGGGCTAAATCGATTGATTATTAACACATATTTAGCCTTGAGGAATCATTTTATCCGGGTATTTTGATATAATAATATCGGCAGGCACTGTTTTAGACACCTTATTCTTTAGGGGCTTTCCCAAAGCATAGGCAGAGCCTCATTTTCGCGCCGGTGTTGCGCACTTGTTTTTGAGAGGCATGGCATGCAGTCGCATGTGAGAGGAGCTCTGATACTTAGAAAAGACTTTCTGAAGGCGTCATTTGGTATCGTATTCCCCTTGGGGCTTGGTTGGGTCTCAGCAAAGCAGATACCAGGGACTGTAAAGGGGTTAAAGTTCAAAACGGCTCCGGTTCCGTTATTTTAAGGGTTAAAGCTTCCAAATTTAAGGCTTTAAGACACTGTGGTGAAAATTTGGTGAATTTTGAACAATTCCTTCATGTTTTTTCGCATTTGCAGTAATAAAGTGTGTTCAGTTTAAAATTTAAAGTGACAGTAACGGTTTTATTTTAAAACGTTTTTTGTACTTGTTATCAAGTTTATGCCTGTTTAACATGTCTGAACTACCAGATAGACTGTGTTCTGAATGTGGGGAAGCCAGAATTCCTATTCATTTAAATAAATGTGATTTATGTGACAATGACAATGATGCCCAAGATGATTCCTCAAGTGAGGGGAGTAAGCATGGTACTGCATCATTCCCTCCTTCGTCTACACGAGTCTTGCCCACTCAGGAGGCCCCTAGTACATCTAGCGCGCCAATACTCCTTACTATGCAACAATTAACGGCTGTAATGGATAATTCTGTCAAAAACATTTTAGCCAAAATGAACACTTATCAGCGTAAGCGCGACTGCTCTGTTTTAGATACTGAAGAGCATGACGACGCTGATATTAATATTTCTGAAGGGCCCCTAACTCAGTCTGATGGGGCCAGGGAGGTTTTGTCTGAGGGAGAAATTACTGATTCAGGGAACATTTCTCAACAAGCTGAACCTGATGTGATTGCATTTAAATTTAAGTTGGAACATCTCCGCATTCTGCTTAAGGAGGTATTATCCACTCTGGATGATTGTGACAAGTTGGTCATCCCAGAGAAACTATGTAAAATGGACAAGTTCCTAGAGGTGCCGGGGCTCCCAGAAGCTTTTCCTATACCCAAGCGGGTGGCGGACATTGTTAATAAAGAATGGGAAAGGCCCGGTATTCCTTTCGTCCCTCCCCCCATATTTAAAAAATTGTTTCCTATGGTCGACCCCAGAAAGGACTTATGGCAGACAGTCCCCAAGGTCGAGGGAGCGGTTTCCACTTTAAACAAACGCACCACTATACCCATAGAGGATATTTGTGCTTTCAAAGATCCTATGGATAAAAAATTAGAAGGTTTGCTTAAAAAGATGTTTGTTCAGCTGGGTTACCTTCTACAACCAATTTCATGCGTTGTCCCTGTCGCTACAGCCGCATGTTTCTGGTTCGATGAGCTGATAAAGGCGGTCGACAGTGATTCTCCTCCTTATGAGGAGATTATGGACAGAATCAATGCTCTCAAATTGGCTAATTCTTTCACCCTAGACGCCACTTTGCAATTGGCTAGGTTAGCGGCTAAGAATTCTGGGTTTGCTATTGTGGCGCGCAGAGCGCTTTGGTTGAAATCTTGGTCGGCTGATGCGTCTTCCAAGAACAAGCTACTTAACATTCCTTTCAAGGGGAAAACGCTGTTTGGCCCTGACTTGAAAGAGATTATCTCGGATATCACTGGGGGTAAGGGCCACGCCCTTCCTCAGGATCGGCCTTTCAAGGCAAAAAATAAACCTAATTTTCGTCCCTTTCGTAGAAACGGACCAGCCCAAAGTGCTACGTCCTCTAAGCAAGAGGGTAATACTTCTCAAGCCAAGCCAGCTTGGAGACCAATGCAAGGCTGGAACAAGGGAAAGCAGGCCAAGAAACCTGCCACTGCTACCAAGACAGCATGAAATGTTGGCCCCCGATCCGGGACCGGATCTGGTGGGGGGCAGACTCTCTCTCTTCGCTCAGGCTTGGGCAAGAGATGTTCTGGATCCTTGGGCGCTAGAAATAGTCTCCCAAGGTTATCTTCTGGGATTCAAGGGACTTCCCCCAAGGGGGAGGTTCCACAGGTCTCAGTTGTCTTCAGACCACATAAAAAGACAGGCATTCTTACATTGTGTAGAAGACCTGTTAAAAATGGGAGTGATTCATCCCGTTCCATTAAGAGAACAAGGGATGGGGTTCTACTCCAATCTGTTTATAGTTCCCAAAAAAGAGGGAACGTTCAGACCAATCTTAGATCTCAAGATCTTAAACAAGTTTCTCAAGGTTCCATCGTTCAAGATGGAAACCATTCGAACTATTCTTCCTTCCATCCAGGAAGGTCAATTCATGACCACGGTGGATTTAAAGGATGCGTATCTACATATTCCTATCCACAAGGAACATCATCGGTTCCTGAGGTTCGCATTCCTGGACAAACATTACCAGTTCGTGGCGCTTCCTTTCGGATTAGCCACTGCTCCAAGGATTTTCACAAAGGTACTAGGGTCCCTTCTAGCTGTGCTAAGACCAAGGGGCATTGCTGTAGTACCTTACTTGGACGACATTCTGATTCAAGCGTCGTCCCTTCCTCAAGCAAAGGCTCACACGGACATTGTCCTGGCCTTTCTCAGATCTCACGGATGGAAAGTGAACGTGGAAAAGAGTTCTCTATCTCCGTCAACAAGGGTTCCCTTCTTGGGAACAATAATAGACTCCTTAGAAATGAGGATTTTTCTGACAGAGGCCAGAAAAACAAAACTTCTAGACTCTTGTCGGATACTTCATTCCGTTCCTCTTCCTTCCATAGCTCAGTGCATGGAAGTGATCGGGTTGATGGTAGCGGCAATGGACATAGTTCCTTTTGCACGCATTCATCTAAGACCATTACAACTGTGCATGCTCAGTCAGTGGAATGGGGACTATACAGAATTGTCTCCGAAGATACAAGTAAATCAGAGGACCAGAGACTCACTCCGTTGGTGGCTGTCCCTGGACAACCTGTCACGAGGGATGACATTCCGCAGACCAGAGTGGGTCATTGTCACGACCGACGCCAGTCTGATGGGCTGGGGCGCGGTCTGGGGATCCCTGAAAGCTCAGGGTCTTTGGTCTCGGGAAGAATCTCTTCTACCGATAAATATTCTGGAACTGAGAGCGATATTCAATGCTCTCAAGGCTTGGCCTCAGCTAGCGAGGGCCAAGTTCATACGGTTTCAATCAGACAACATGACAACTGTTGCGTACATCAACCATCAGGGGGGAACAAGGAGTTCCCTGGCGATGGAAGAAGTGACCAAAATCATTCTATGGGCGGAGTCTCACTCCTGCCACCTGTCTGCTATCCACATCCCAGGAGTGGAAAATTGGGAAGCGGATTTTCTGAGTCGTCAGACATTGCATCCGGGGGAGTGGGAACTCCATCCGGAAATCTTTGCCCAAGTCACTCAGCTGTGGGGCATTCCAGACATGGATCTGATGGCCTCTCGTCAGAACTTCAAAGTTCCTTGCTACGGGTCCAGATCCAGGGATCCCAAGGCGGCTCTAGTGGATGCACTAGTAGCACCTTGGACCTTCAAACTAGCTTATGTGTTCCCGCCGTTTCCTCTCATCCCCAGGCTGGTAGCCAGGATCAATCAGGAGAGGGCGTCGGTGATCTTGATAGCTCCTGCGTGGCCACGCAGGACTTGGTACGCAGATCTGGTGAATATGTCATCGGCTCCTCCTTGGAAGCTACCTTTGAGACGAGACCTTCTTGTTCAGGGTCCGTTCGAACATCCGAATCTGGTTTCACTCCAGCTGACTGCTTGGAGATTGAACGCTTGATCTTATCGAAGCGAGGATTCTCAGATTCTGTTATCGATACTCTTGTTCAGGCCAGAAAGCCTGTAACTAGAAAGATTTACCACAAAATTTGGAAAAAATATATCTGTTGGTGTGAATCTAAAGGATTCCCTTGGGACAAGGTTAAGATTCCTAGGATTCTATCCTTCCTTCAAGAAGGATTGGAAAAAGGATTATCTGCAAGTTCCCTGAAGGGACAGATTTCTGCCTTGTCTGTGTTACTTCACAAAAAGCTGGCCGCTGTGCCAGATGTTCAAGCTTTTGTTCAGGCTCTGGTTAGAATTAAACCTGTTTACAAACCTTTGACTCCTCCTTGGAGTCTCAATTTAGTTCTTTCAGTTCTTCAGGGGGTTCCGTTTGAACCCTTGCATTCCGTTGATATTAAGTTATTATCTTGGAAAGTTTTGTTTTTAGTTGCAATTTCTTCTGCTAGAAGAGTTTCAGAATTATCTGCTCTGCAGTGTTCTCCTCCTTATCTGGTGTTCCATGCAGATAAGGTGGTTTTACGTACTAAACCTGGTTTTCTTCCAAAAGTTGTTTCTAACAAAAACATTAACCGGGAGATTATCGTACCTTCTCTGTGTCCGAAACCAGTTTCAAAGAAGGAACGTTTGTTGCACAATTTGGATGTTGTTCGCGCTCTAAAATTCTATTTAGATGCTACAAAGGATTTTAGACAAACATCTTCCTTGTTTGTTGTTTATTCCGGTAAAAGGAGAGGTCAAAAAGCAACTTCTACCTCTCTCTCTTTTTGGATTAAAAGCATCATCAGATTGGCTTACGAGACTGCCGGACGGCAGCCTCCCGAAAGAATCACAGCTCATTCCACTAGGGCTGTGGCTTCCACATGGGCCTTCAAGAACGAGGCTTCTGTTGATCAGATATGTAGGGCAGCGACTTGGTCTTCACTGCACACTTTTACCAAATTTTACAAGTTTGATACTTTTGCTTCTTCTGAGGCTATTTTTGGGAGAAAGGTTTTGCAAGCCGTGGTGCCTTCCATTTAGGTGACCTGATTTGCTCCCTCCCTTCATCCGTGTCCTAAAGCTTTGGTATTGGTTCCCACAAGTAAGGATGACGCCGTGGACCGGACACACCTATGTTGGAGAAAACAGAATTTATGTTTACCTGATAAATTACTTTCTCCAACGGTGTGTCCGGTCCACGGCCCGCCCTGGTTTTTTTAATCAGGTCTGATAATTTATTTTCTTTAACTACAGTCACCACGGTACCATATGGTTTCTCCTATGCAAATATTCCTCCTTAACGTCGGTCGAATGACTGGGGTAGGCGGAGCCTAGGAGGGATCATGTGACCAGCTTTGCTGGGCTCTTTGCCATTTCCTGTTGGGGAAGAGAATATCCCACAAGTAAGGATGACGCCGTGGACCGGACACACCGTTGGAGAAAGTAATTTATCAGGTAAACATAAATTCTGTTTTTGGGAATTCAGAACCTGGCCACCAGGAGGAGGCAAAGACACCCCAGCCAAAGACTTCAAATACCTCCCCCCTTTCCCTCATCCCCCAGTCATTCTTTGCCTTTAGGTAAAATGGGACTGGAGTTTTAAGTAGTCCTGTCAGCCTCTCAGTGAGAGCATGGATGAAGGTTATAGTCCAGGGAGAGTCTTTCTGCGAAACCATCCAGACTCATATCAACAGCTCCTTGGTAATCAGCGTTGGCGAGTTTCGCTGCCTGCCTTTATTCGCTCAAGACTATGTCAGAGGCGAGGCTACTATCTGTCACACTTGAAGGGTCGTGTTCCTGTTCCACTGCGTAGATTCCGGTAAGATCGTTTCATTTTACTTCATTATCTGATGTGATGTTAACGAGCTAATACTCTAATGAGAGGGCGCTATAGCTAAAGTAACTTGACACACCTAATCATATAAATAATACATACAATTGAAGATAAAGAATGTTCAATTTTACTCAGTATATAAAAAAGATATCAGGGACGTCTCCCTAATAAAGATACATGGCTCAATAAAAAACAATAAAAATCAATAAAAATAACAATATTACAATTATCTTTAAGGAATACCACCCTATTATAAAATATTGCGCAAAAATTATCAAAAAATATAGAAATTTGTTAAAAATTATATATAAAATACGGGTTTGTGGGTCAGATCACAACATATAAATCTTATGGTGAATCTTCAACTTATAATGTCCCTTTTTTTCGGAGTTAGTCCAATGGAACTTTCTGATAATATAACAGGTGTTAGTCCGATAGAGCTTTGCTGGTAATTTTGTAAGTGTAACTTTCACTCTATAGCTGTGATATGTAACAATGTTCCATTTGATATATGTATATAACAGTATCTGTTTAAGTACACCAAAGTGTATTGTTTTATGTACTTTGTATCCGTATATCACCTCTGAATGTGGACAGTTGTAACAGTGACTCACGTAATGTTGCAGCAGCTCCGGTCAGATTGCTGCTGGTGTCGGTCTGATTGCCTTTATCACGCCGCTCTTTGCGTGTGTGAGGCTTGTCAGCCTTAAGCTTTTCGTCCTCTGTAAAAAGACTCACCGCTCCTTGCGTATGAAAGTCCTGCTGGATCCCGGCTGACAGCCCCTGGGATGTAAGACACGCCGTTTCCTGCGTTTGAATGATCCGCTGTGTCCCGGTTCAGGATCTTGAAAAAGCCCAGATATACGGGTGAAACGCGTAGAAGGAGGAAGTTGCTCGCCTGCCAAGAACCCATAACACTAGGTACCTAGTTTTAGCCCGCGCGTGTAATACGCTAAGAGCGGGTGTTTGCTCAAACCATCCACTTTATTTGAACCGGGACACAGCGGATCATTCACACGCAGGAAACGGCGTGTCTTACATCCCAGGGGCTGTCAGCCGGGATCCAGCAGGACTTTCATACGCAAGGAGTGGTGAGTCTTTTTACAGAGGACGAAAAGCTTAAGGCTGACAAGCCTCACACACGCAAAGAGCGGCGTGATAAAGGCAATAAGACCGACACCAGCAGCAATCTGACCGGAGCTGCTGCAACATTACGTGAGTCACTGTTACAACTGTCCACATTCAGAGGTGATATACGGATACAAAGTACATAAAACAATACACTTTGGTGTACTTAAACAGATACTGTTATATACATATATCAAATGGAACATTGTTACATATCACAGCTATAGAGTGAAAGTTACACTTACAAAATTACCAGCAAAGCTCTATCGGACTAACACCTGTTATATTATCAGAAAGTTCCATTGGACTAACTCCGAAAAAAAGGGACATTATAAGTTGAAGATTCACCATAAGATTTATATGTTGTGATCTGACCCACAAACCCGTATTTTATATATAATTTTTAACAAATTTCTATATTTTTTGATAATTTTTGCGCATGATTTTATAATAGGGTGGTATTCCTTAAAGATAATTGTAATATTGTTATTTTTATTGATTTTTATTGTTTTTTATTGAGCCATGTATCTTTATTAGGGAGACGTCCCTGATATCTTTTTTATATACTGAGTAAAATTGAACATTCTTTATCTTCAATTGTATGTATTATTTATATGATTAGGTGTGTCAAGTTACTTTAGCTATAGCGCCCTCTCATTAGAGTATTAGTTTGGTATATTATCTATTTGGGGGAGATAGTTGGAGAGTGGCACAGGTATCTTCTTGGATTATAGCGCTGTATATTTTGTGTTTTTTCTTGTGATGTTAACGAGAAAAGGTAGGGTCCCAGTGGGACTCCTTTTATCTTAAATTAGGAATCATGGGTTAATATCCTCTGAGGGGGGTTATTGAACAGGGGGACTTAAATCATGTTTGTTATGTGGTTCTATCTGCTAAATTTGTAGTAATACTTTAAGCTCATGGATTTTCAGAACATTACAGCCTTATCATCAATTGGCGCAATCTTTAGATTTGTGCGCTCTTTTTATGACTTGTACGGTGCACCTCGTGACCGGGTGCGGTTACGTTGTTTTCATTTTCGTATGCTGACTGTGTGGCGACAGAGAGAGTCTGCTCGTTGGTCGTCTAGTTCACAGGAGGTGGTGAGTGTCCCAGCCATTGGGGGTGTAAAAGAGGTGCCAGCTAGTGTTTGTCATTTTTGTAATCCCAAGATGGAGGATTCTGATTTTTTAGACACGGATGTCCCTTATGCGGAGAATGCGTCTTGTGATGAATATGAAATGGCCCCAGTTATCCATGCCCATCAGTTTTGTTCCGATTGCCGTTCCAGAGTACTCTCTTCTCCCGATTCAGGGTCCTCAGAGTGCATTGAGCCATCTGCCCCAAGGATTCTAGGTCCTGTGAGGTGCGTGTCCCATAACTTTCCTTTGCTACGCAAGCAGATGACCCTATGACCTTTACTCCTTCTGCGGAAGGTGGCTTGTTTCCTCCAGAGGTTACGGCACGGTTATGCATGGCCATATCTATGACATTGGCTCATTTGTATCTCCCAAGTGAAATGTTTTTAAGATACCCTCTGTGTTCTGTTAACCAGGGCCCGTCGGGAGTGGGATCACGACTCAGTTCGGTCTCCTGGGAAAGCCTTTGGACTGGGACCGTTATCCTGCAAGGAAGGCTGGGGATCAGTCTGCTTTTGCAGTATGGACCATTTGCTGGTATTGAATCTGTCCTCCCCGTTAATGGGGGGGGACTCTTTGTGCCCATCTCTCTACTGGCTACGACTGCTGCCAGGATGGAACGCACTTTGAACGGGAGCTGTTGTCAAGATTTTTCAGCCCTCTTTGGTGGGATGTGCCCCACGATGGCTCAGGACAGCTTTGCTGCCTGGGAATTGGTCATCACGAGTTGTGTGCACAGGTAGCTCTGTGCCCTCTTGGAGAGCTCTTTTTAGCGGCTAGGACAGTTTTCTGTCTGTGCTTGTTTAGCTGGACGGGTTTTGACTTGTCTAGGTTACAAGGGGGAACTCACGGTTTTCTGGATCACCATGGTTGGTATGGTGCGGTGTCAGGGTTATGTGACGTTTTTCTCTTGACTATGGACCTATCTTCTGGTCCTTGTCCTCTTATGCAATTTGTTTCCCTGGACAGTGGTCCTGTGGCAACCTTGGGTTGCTCTAAGTTGGATTTGATCCTTTTGATATCTCATAGGGTCTTCTATTCTCCCTCTTGGGGGTAGATAGGGATTTTGCCAGTTTGGCTTGAGCCTGTGTTGGATGGTCCTTCGGATCTCTTATGGGTTCCTCTTCTCTCCCTCTCGGGGGTTGATAGAGGTTTTTTAATTCTAGGTCAGAAATGTTTTATGTCTGAGTTGAGTGACGCAGGGTTGACTCCTCGGAAGCCTTTGTGCTCAGCAGACTCTAAATCTGAGTGGTCTCTAGCACGGCTTTGCAGGTTATGTAACTGATGAGTGATTACCCGGGCTTCCAGTTTTTCCCTTGTTGTATGTAGTTCTTTGTGGGGTGTCGAGTAATTTCAGGCTGTGGTGCCTTTCAAAGGAGCCGCCTTTTTTGTACCCACCCTTTGTTTACATTCAGTGTCCTCTAGCTTGGGTATTGTTTTCCCAAAAGTAATGAATGCAGCTGTGGACTCTTCCCGTTTAAGAAGAAAAACATTAATTATGCTTACCTGATCATTTTCTTTTCTTCTGACGGGAAGAGTCTACGGCTCCCGCCCGCTCTTTATTTATGGGGCGGCAGTACATTTTTGTTTTTCTGGCACCTTTTTTTCACCCTGATATTTCTCCTACTGTTCTTGTTCCCTTGGCAGAATGACTGGGGGATGAGGGAAGTCGGGGAGGTATTTGACGCCTCTTGGCTGGGGTGTCTTTGCCTCCTCCTGATGGCCAGGTTTGGAATTCCCAAAAGTAATGAATGCAGCTGTGGACTCTTCCCGTCAGAAGAAAAGAAAATTATCAGGTAAGCATAATTTATGTTTTTACCTCTGTGATTACCTTGTATCTAAGCCTCTGCAGACTACCCCCTTATTTCAGTTCTTTTTTACAAACTTGCATTTCAGCCAATTAGTTCTGACTCATGCATAGCTCCACGGGAGTGAGCACAATGTTATCTATATGACACACATGATCTAGCACGTCTGTCTGTTAAAAGCTAATCAAATGCACTAAGATAAGAGCCGGCCTTCAAGGGCTTACAAATCAGCCTATGAGCCTACCTAGGTTTTAGTCTTTAACTAAGAATACCAAGAGAACAAAACAAATTTGATGATAAGAGTAAATTGTAAAGTTGTACCCTATCTGAATCATTAAAGTTTAATTTTTGACTAGATTGTCCTTTTAATAAAGGTATTTTGAGCAGAACCGTGGGAGAATGCTTTGCTTTTTATGGTACAGTTTCTGATTGGACACCATCAAGTGTAAAAATTAGACTTAGAGCAATAAATCCAAACTTGGGGAACTGACTGGGTGACTCCCTTCAATACAATAAGGTCATTGAACAAAGTTAATTTAATGTTCCTTTAAAACAAAAATAACAAAACACACAATGAGTTTATATAGATGTGATGGAGCTCTTTCAGATTAACATTTTTAAAGATAGAGCATTTGTCAGATAGTTAATTTTAAATAATCTGGTGACATAATGTTTTTATTTTGGATTTTATCTATAAGGACAGATCAAGAGATCCAGACCTATACTATTGCAGTTATCAACGCTCTCTTTCTTAAAGCACCTGATGACAAAAGACAGGTAATTGTATTTATTATCTTTCTTAAGGCTTTGGCTTATTTCACAATGTAAAGCAGACATTTTTGAGACACCTTGTAATTGAGAAATATCTGAATGTGTTAGAGTGTGGTTGTGTGTGGTTGTGTGTGATTTTGACTCATGAAAGCAAATTGTTTTGGATCTACAATAAAATAAATATAACTTTCCAACTGATCATACAGAAATTGTGCTTTATCACCCAAAAGCATGCAATCATAATAATACAAGTAAAAGAAATAAGGGAAGTTAGATGTGAATTGCCTTTTTTAAAGGGATGTTAAAAGTTTCTTTCTTAGATATAAAAATGGTGCTTTTTCTACACTCCCTTCAGGGGCCAAAAAGCAAAACTTGTTATATAAATTTTTAATTTGCTGCAAATTGTCTAGAATCGAAAGAGGAAGGGGGAAGCCTCATGGTGCAAAAAGTTTCTAAACATATATTGATCAGAATAAAAATTCCCAAAAGGCTACTCACAATGAATAAAGCTCTATGGATAAGGGCTAATAGAGCAAGCTTTATCTCAACAGCCTCCAGCTGATTGGCCACCTGGGCTTCACAGGCAATCAGGATTCTTCCCAGTGCAGGGCTGGCTGGCTGGCCTCTTGTGTTTGGCAGACAGTCTGGGTTCCACTCAGTTGGAAGGGTTAAAATGAATCCCTATGAATCTGAATCAATCTGAGGTTGTAGAGAGAAAACTGCACCAAATAACCTTTGATTCCTTTAATTCAGTCAGGTTAATAAAACATGCAACACGTTTCTTAGACATGCAAGTCTGTTTCATGCCTGAACGTGGCCAGTCAGCCGGAGGCTGTTGAGATCCCGCTTGCTCTACTAGCCCTTCTCCATAGAGCTTTATTCATTGTGAGTAGCCTTTTTGGGAAATTTTATTCTGATCAATATAAGTTTTAAAACTTTTTGCACCATGAAGTGCCCTTCTTCTTTACAATCCAGATAGCCCTTTGCCAGACCAACCAGCATGAGAAGCTGATTTGTGGTGTTTATTTTTACACAGCATAATTTTATATATTGTGATATTGTGGTTTTATGTCCTGTAATAGGCCGATCTAATAGCGTCTCAGATTTATTTTCAAACAAGATTGTATGGTTTACAGCGCCCCCTTAAGACATATGTGATCTTTACTGTTGTAAAATTGTCTAAAATGCTGCAAGTTGTCTAAACTATTTAATTTGCAGGTTATAGATTTTTCTATTTGGGCACTTTAGGAAATGTGGGGCAAACACAATTTTTACTTAAAAGTTAGAGGTATTTAATGCATTTTAATTGAACATTGAAGAGACATGGTAGTGCAAAAATAAAATGCTCTATTTCTTTAGAGTATTGTATTTTTGTGTTAGTGTCACTATCAGTGTAACCCTTTCAAATGGAGCCACAATATATTGCAGCTTCTGATCGACATATTGGCTGCTGCACCTCACTCCTAATTGGCTCATTGGCCTTGTAAAGAACATGTTACTTGTGCATACCTTTAGGTAGACTTACTGTTAATAGTCACCTCTGAAACATAATGAAATAATGATAAATGCTCATTATTAAAGGAATGTTAAATAGTAAATAGTTACACGCTAGACATAATGATGTATTCAAAGCAAATATTAATTTTAGCGTAGTATGTAGATGTATTTTACAATTATGGGCCAGATTACTAGTATCACAATACTTAACTCTCCCGCTCGAGCACTAACTCCGCTAGAAGTAAGCTTTTTTGGGCAGCGCTTGTATTACAAGTTGAAAGTAAAAATCGCAATAACATAGTCCCCCATAGAAATCAATTGGGGAAAAATGTGGGGGGAAAAAAACCTAACAACCTACGCACCCATATTGTCCCTTTAAGATAGCTGAGGGAGCTGTAATTGAGGGGCTTTAATGCCCCCATCCAGCTCTTTTCTCCAGCCTGCAGTATACTTGAACAGGTGATGTCACCATCATCCCTGACTCCCTAAGTGATGCCGGACACACACTGCCACCTCATAACTGCTTGAGGAGGGGGATCAGTATGCAGTCTTCATTTGCACTCTAGGCATTGGTTGGATGACTGCTACATATTAAAGGGTTAATAAAAAAGGTTTTTATACACACTCATTTCCCTTTAATAGGGAAAATTGCTCTATAAGGGGCTGGAGAATGTTGGAACTGCATGTTATCTGGCTGTGGATTGGATCTCACTGTTCAGTTCTTTCAAATAGTAATTCCTACCAAATTACAGAACACTAAGTTTACCTGCCATTTTGTTTATCTTCTTAAAGGACTATTAAATCTAGTAGATTAGCATAATCAACCATTCATGGTAAAAATAGAATGCGATAACACTTAAATTTGAAACAAGCAGTATACTTTTTATGACTGATTTCAAAGTTTTCTTTAATTTCTCTTTCCTTGGTATCAAATGACAGCCATCAGCCAATCAGATACTTATTTACAAATAAGAACTGTGAACTCTTGCACATGCTTAGTAGGAGCTGGTGCCTCAGAAAAGTGTGCAAATAAAAATAATCTGCATACTTCTCCAAGAATGTATAACTTTCCCATTACAATTTGTTGTTTGCACTAGCTCTTTTACAGACAAAGACTTCCGACTGTAAAGGAACTAGCGCAAACAGACAATTGTAAAAGATACTCTCAGGAGCATGCACGTGTCTTGAACACAACATGGCAGCATAGTACAATATTTCAAACAATGCAATTACTTTTGCCATATGGGTATGCTTTTCAACAAAGGATACCAAGAGAACAAAGCAAGTTTTATAATGGAAGTTCATTTGATTTTTTTAAAAAAAATTTTATTGTATCTAAATCATGAAAGTTTATTGACTTTCATGTCCTTTTAATGCTGCACCTGGCTGTAATCTATGCAGCATTACATTGAGGACAGCATCGACATCCTTGATTTTCCTCTAAGTGTAAGTCTTTAGTATTAATATGTTTTTCTGTTGCATCCTTGTGTGTATTGCTGTGATTTCAGTGTCTTTTTTTATTTTGTAGTCCTTTAGAAATATTTTAATAGCAATTTGTTTACTATTAACATATATTTGCCGCTACTAAAAGTGTATACAGCTATTGGTATTCTGAACATAGATAGGATTTAAAAGGGACGTTGTTAGAGCTTTTTATGATTACATAAATGTTCTGTAGTAATAGATTAACCACCCGCAAAGGGGTTAAACGCATAGTTTAAAGGAGAAATCAGTTGCAGAGTGGTCAAACCTTACATTATGATCATCATTATACAATCTGGTATTAAAATGGTTTTATAGGTTATAGAAATTACCTGGGCATTAAAGCACAAGACAAAACTTAAGGACAGTATACTGTAAAATTTGTTTTATCCTTTATGTGTTTCCAATTACTTGTTATGCTAGCTACCAAGTTTAAAACGTATGAGAAATTGTTCCTTTAGGTATATTTTTATGTATGAAATATCTGTTTCTACTAGCTGAATTCAATACAATGTGCTGACTTTGTAGGGAAAGAATAACTCATTAGCTTATATGTCTAATTATTTACACAAAGTCCTCCTTATCTTCATTATTACTGTTTACTCCAAAGCCAATATTTAGGCCCTTTGTATATTTCTGTTTATATATACAAATTACATTGCACCTTGAATTTGCTGCATTGCAAACTAAAGCCAACACTTTCAGAAAGTTCCCTGGGCTGAACAGGGGAGTTCCCAGGGTATGTCTGAAGCTCTCTCACAAGTCTTATGACATTTTCTAAGCATTTTAAAAAAGCTGGTCTCACTGATTTGTCTCGCCAGCTGTATGCAGGTGAAGTTTGCTCAAATTTCACAATACTTTTATTTTAACCAACAGAAAAGTAATATATTCTAAAATATATACAAAAGCAAGTTAAATTGTAATTAAAACATTTCAGTTTAATTTGTAATTGATGCAAATTGAGCCTTGATCAGCCCCAGGGTTCTAAGTTACCTTCTCTCTCCTATGTGAAATTTTGTATCCCATAGAGCTTCATTGTTTTCTATGGAAGGCATCTCTCATCTCTGTGATTTCCAGCTTCCTCTCCTTTTCTTAGAAAAATCAGTGAGTTCTGCCCTTGTGAAGTCTGCAATATAATGTCTTTCCAAACGAGAGAATGTTTGATTATCTGGCCCATAGACAGTAATGACGCTCTATGGGAAATTAAAGCAATTTTTTTCAGTTTTAATTTAAATAAAAGACATGCAAAGTTCAATATAAATAATATACAAAGTATGAGCCTAATTTGTTAAACTGTGAAGGCAAAAACTGAAAATAAACGTAAAATAAAAGGGAGATAGACTGCTGAATACAATCTAAATATTTAATAGTTAATGCAATCCAAATAATAATCTATCCGTATATGTAATAATAAAACAGTAGGTAAACAGATAAGGGACGTCTCCCTTAGTACATAAGAAAGTTAAGTAAAACAACGGATGTGCGATCTAAAAAACCTAAAATAGGCGGCAGTAAAAACTAAACAATAAAACAAAGGACTTGGTATCTCAAAATAAAGTGTTGATAAAACAGTCAAATGATAGTCAGAAGCTAACCTTTAGATAGCTGGAAGGAATTTCTATTGGTACCTTGGACCCAATGGTCATAGATCATCTGATATCCTGCTTTTGAGTGATGAAATGTAACTTCAAGTGTTACCCTTAGGTGAATATTACCTTAGATGGACACAGGTTTTACGGCTCTCTTCCACTTTAGCGCTTATGGCCGTGACCTGGAGGCAGCTTTTTTCTAGACCTACGTGACTCCTCTTAAGTCACTCAGGTCAGGTGTAGGATCGCTCAATGTATCGATTTTGGTAGAAAAGTTGCAAATTATGGTAGTAGATTGCAAATGATGTTAGTAGAATTCTTGTAATGTAGTGACACTTTGTGTCATAAGGGATCCAAACTTTTTAAGTTTCTTCGAGCCCTCCAGAGGTTGTGCCTAAAGTCCGTGCCCCCTCTTCCCCAATATCAGAAAGGGATCCTGGGGTGGGTGTTAATATTGGGTAAATAGCTTTGCGGTCACCTTCAGTGACTAGAAGAAAGAAGCTAACAGATGCAACTTTTATACCAAAATCACTAAATCGAGTGATCCTACACCTGACCATAGTGACGTAAGAGGAGTCACGTGGGTCTAGAAAAAAGCCGCATTCAGGTCACAGCCATAAGCGCTCAAGTTTTTATATTGCACATCCGTTGTTTTACTTATCTTTCTTATGTTCTAAGGGAGACGTCCCTTATCTGTTTACCTACTGTTTTATTATTACATATACGGATAGATTATTGTTTGGATTGCATTAACTATTAAATATTTGGATTTTATTCAGCAGTCTATCTCCCTTTTATTTTACGTTTATTTTCAGTTTTTGCCCTCAAGCCCATACGCACATAGCTTGTTCTATATTATTGCTATCTATATAGGAGCTATATAGTAATAGCCCACTTACGAGAGCTAAATTAGTGTGTAATATATTCTATTAGATCCGTGCTTATAGCGCTAACTCTTTTTTTCAACATATGCTATTTTTTGTTTTTCTTTGAGGGGAATAACCTAGTTTAGCAGGATCTATATATCCTTTAGCACTTCTTCTTTTTATCACCTTCACATACAGAAATGCAGGAAATACCCCTTGGAGAAGTAAAGCAAAATCTGCCTTTTGAATATTTCACTAGGGATCTCGCAGTGCTGGTGGATAATTTTAGAATATCTCACCTAAGCAGATGTTTTGAATATCAGGGCCTTAGAGAGAATGATGGGAAATTAACATTTAATACCTCTGTTACAACTCCCCTACTAGAAGCATTATTTTATCTATACCTTTTTATTGAGAAATGTTTAGTATATGTGGGCATACAATAAGCAAAATCAGCTATTTTTAATTGAGAAAATAAAGTTGAAGGAGTTGTTTGTAAACAATTTAATACACTCCAGTAGGTAAAATAGATACTTTGGAATGTATTAAAGGGGACACAATATTATAGTACACTGTCCCTTTAAGGACCCATACCTGGATGTTGTCCTTCTTGGCACTTCCCTTGGTTAATCACCCAAAGGGGCCCATTTATCAAGCTCCGAACGGAGCTTGAAGGGCCGTGTTTCTGGCGAGTCTTCTAAAGACCGCTGCTCCATAACCCTGTCCGCCTGCTCTGATGAGGCGTACAGGAATCGCCGGAAATCAACCCGATCGAGTACGATCGGGTTGATTGACACCTCCCTGCTGGCGGCCGATTGGCCGCGAGTCAGCAGGGGGCGGCGTTGCACCAGCAGCTCTTGTAAGCTTCTGGTGCAATGTTAAATGCGGAGAGCGTATTGCTCTCCGCATTCAGCGAGGTCTTGCGGACCTGATCCGCACTGTCGGATCAGGTCCGCAAGACCTTTGATAAATAGGCCCCAAAGAGTGGTCTATATTTACACATACTGAGATCACTATATAGTGTGCAGTCCTGTATACAGAGGACAATTAAATAGTGACTAATTCACACTAATACACTTGATAGGTTTACATTCATATATTTACATGCATGTTCTGTCACGTTTAGACTCACACTACACATGGTGTCTTAGGACCAAATATTTACTATATTTGTTATTAAACTTACTTTTGCTTGCTTTGGTTTTTTTTCTTTGTCGATTTAACCTTTTTCCGGTAGCTTTTATACGTGCATGCATACCCAGCACCTATTTTAATAAAATACATAAATAAAAAGCCTAGAAATATCCAGTGATGTTTTTAAGTTTGCTCACAACAGTTTTTTATCTGCTTTTGACCTGACCTGTCATCTATTCTAAATGAGGTTTCTCAAGTAACCTATTTTTTATTTGTAGAAGTATGTGATTATGTAGTCACTGTGTTTCTCAAATAACCATATTTTTCTATTTTTGTTGTAACAGGAGATGGCAAACATACTAGCCCAAAAACAGCTTCGCTCCATTATTCTGACAGTAAGTATAGTTTAAAGTTGTGACATTCAAAGCTTTATAAAGTGACATTCAAATGTGAACCTTAGTACACTGTCATATCTTGGTATTGGTAATTATGAAAATCACGTATTACGACATCGGGCCATATTATGCATTTTTTTACAGGTACATAAAGGTTAAAGGGACAGCAAATTGTATAAATTATATTTACAATATTTTTCCCCTTCCTTGAAATATATTAACATACTAGATGTACTGAATACTGGAAGCGACAGCACTACTAATTATATCTATATATGTAAATATAGCTGCACGAGAGGTATTGCCAAACTACCACAATAAATAAAAATAAATTCTCAGCACTCTTTAATGTAATAACTTTTATGTATTTATATTATACAAGAATGAAATGATAATATAATGATATCTTCCCAGCATACTCTTCATTCACACAGACCATGCTCAAGAGAAATGGAGGAAGAAAGAGATTATAACATAGAACCCTAGGCGTCCCTAGAGGAAAAAAATGATGCTGTCAGTGTCATGAGAAAAGTGGAAAGTTATACTCCACAAATATAGAGGAATAGAGTAACGTCCATTATAGTAACATAGGAATGTCCCAAAAAGTAATATACAATTTAAACTTGTCTTAGTCCCATGTGTTGACTGTCCGTTATCTTCAAGTATATATCCCTTTAAGAGTATATTTGTAACTCATATGTTTGTACAGGGAAATGTCCTTGGTCAGTTACCGGTCACAAAAACATATATATAGGAAGTCCTTATAAAAGAAGGTCACATATAGTTGTCCCATATATTGAAGAGAAAAAAACAATCCGTTATCACCCATACACCCTAGAATAGAATAGAAAGGTCTGTATCACACTTATCACAGTATTCCATATATTCTCGAAACAAAGTGGGGTGTAAATGACTTCTTAATCCACTAGGGATTCTTTTTTGTCTGTAATATTCTGCTAAGGTTTAGCATACTAGATGTGTGTGAAAACATTTAAAGGCTAGATTACGACTGGAGCTCTATCGCACTCGCTCTCGCACTAACTCAGCTAGAAGTAAGCTTTTTGCGCTCATCGGGTAGAGCTCGTATTACAATTTGAAAGGAAAACTTTTTCACTTGTGCGCTAACCTGATGCGTGCAAAAAGGCGAACTTCGAATATCGCGATTGTGTTAACATATTCCCCAATAGTCTTCAATGGAGCAAGAATGTAGCCACTAATCAGCATCTGCTATCCAGGGTGCTGAACCAAAAATGGGCTGGCTCCTAAGCTTTCATTCCTGCATTTTTTTTTTAAATAAAGATACCAAGAGAACAAAGAAAGATTGATAATAGGAGTAAATTATAAAGTTGCTTAAAATTGCATGGTTTATCTGAATCATAAAATAAAAAAAATGGGGTTTGTTACGGTTGCCTCCAGGCTGGCTTGAAGTTGGACCGTAGAAAAGGATGCTCCTAACGCTCACCAAAGGAGCAGCAGCACCGTAGACACTATAACTGCTGCGTAGCCACCATACGTAATGCAGACTCTCCGCTTCCCTGTAGTGATTATGGCTGTCCCCTACAAACATGAGTCAAAGCTGCAAGTTAGAGGGTCAGAATAGGTCTGATGTGCTGGAACACACAGCCTGCTTTTTATTGAGGTTACATGCAAAAAAGACACTCTCAGGGGGAGGCATAAAATCCCCAATCACACATTTGATACATTTAGATAGAGAGGCAACGCCCTTTGACAGGCCACAACAGCAGATAACATTACACACAAGAAAACAATGCAGTCCACCTTATCACTACTAGCAGTCTGATTAGACAATGGGAATGTGTATCCCTAAACTTAATTAGAGCGGATCCCAGCAAACTTGTATTTAGAATTGAACAAAATTAACTCTTAATGGCACACAATGAAAACCAATGCCTTTGCAATAGTGCTCCCCCTCTGTGGAACACTCTGCCTGTGTGGCACTTGGTTCAGCAAGCCCTATCCACTGAACCAAGTGGGAGAAAGCCAGGGACAAGTCATTTCACAGGTCTGGGGACATAGTCTTAAAGGGGCATTGTTCACCAAAGTCACAATATGTCCCCAGACGGTTCTTAAAGGGCCATACACACCCAATAAAAGTTAATATGTTCTCAGGGGCACAATCTTCCAGGGGCCATAGTCATGAGGAAGGAGGCTGGCAAATAGGCTTCTCCAAAATCCAGGGAAGCAGGACAATTTTCCATTTAAAGGGCCAGTTACAAATAGCGGTTTGTAACAGGGTTAATATCCCTTTAATATCTAGTTAGCAGCAATTGTTTTTTCAATAGCCAAACTTCACCCACAAATTTCCCTTTTTGGAGAAGCCAATCAGGAATGGGGTAGACACAGCTAACCACTATAATTTTGTCAGCAACAATTGTATTGCTTTGCCATTCCTTATCTGATAATCTATACCGTGGCCAATAAGGTACAATGACAGGGTTAGTCTTGTGTAGCCTTTCATGTGCTCTTCCAGTCCTCATAACTGAAAAGCTCTTACTTTTCAGAGTTACATTATAAGAGAGGTTTTCAAATTAAATAATAAAATATTTTAGCTAAATTTTCACTATGCATAATTGAACATTTTATACTTTTATACTATAATCTCAGACAGTTTTAATGACACTTGAAGTGCTGTGCTGAGGGCTGCATAGGCCGTTCTCGGCTGCATCATTTCCCCCTATGCATTATGGGTTTTCTCTCAGGTACTGCATACGGGTCCTGTGCAGTGGCAGTGATGCCAAGGAAGAAGCTTTGTGGTTAGCTCAGATATCCTGGCAGAAATATAACAAGTGAGACACAAAAGGACATGCCAGCCCTCAGTGCAGCACTCAGAGGTCCATTAAAACTCACTCAGCCCATGTTCCTTAGTTTGTCTACCCCTGTACTAGGTTATTGTCAGTTGTCATGTGCTAAACCTTTTCATAGAACTATCTTCAGTGTCTCAGAAATTACCCTATATCTAAAAAAAGGAATTTCCCATTAATATTTTACAGGTCTTGTTTTTAAATATAAAAAATAAATAGTGAAAGCATCTCTCTTTTACATCTAAATCTATTAATGTAATCTGTATCATATATTTCTTCTGTTAAGTGTGATCAGTCCACGGGTCATCATTACTTCTGGGATATTACTCCTCCCCAACAGGAAGTGCAAGAGGATTCACCCAGCAGAGCTGCATATAGCTCCTCCCCTCTACGTCACTCCCAGTCATTCTCTTGCACCCAACGACTAGATAGGATGTGTGAGAGGACTATGGTGATTTTATTTAGTTTTTTTTCTTCAATCAAAAGTTTGTTATTTTTTAATAGCACCGGAGTGTGTTATTCCTTCTCTGGTGGAGTTTGAAGAAGAATCTACCAGAGTTTTTACTATGATTTTAGCCGGAGTTGTTAAGATCATATTGCTGTTTCTCGGCCATCTGAGGAGAGGTAAACTTCAGATCAGGGGACAGCGGGCAGTTTAATCTGCAAAGAGGTATGTAGCAGTTTTTATTTTCTGACAATGGAATTGATGAGAAAATCCTGCCATACCGACATAATATCATGTATGTATATTTAACATTTGAGTATTCTGGGGAATGGTACTTCACTGGAATTACACTGTGTATATAAGACTTTAGCCTAATTGCAAAGCAACAGGTTTTTTAATAACTCTTAATTTATGTTAAACGTTTTTGCTGGAATGTAAAATCGTTTCCATTTTCTGAGGTACTGGGTGAATAAAATGTTTGGGCACTATTTTTCCACTTGGCAGTTGCTTGATCTAATTATGACAGTTTACTGATCTCTCTCACTGTTGTGTGTGAGGGGGAGGGACCTCTTTTTGGCGCTTTTGCTACGCATCAAAAATTTCAGTCAGAAGCTCATTGTTTTTTCCTGCATGTTCCGGTTTATCTCTACAGAACTCAGGGGTCTTCAAAGCTTGTTTGAGGGAAGTAATCTAACAGAGCTGTGAGATTATAGTTGACTGTGATAAAAAACGTTTATTCTTTAACTTTTTTATGCCATCAGGGTTAGTTTTTCTTTGCTAATGGGAACAAACCTTTACTAAATTGTGTTTTGTTTTTCAAAGTTTATTGATTTCAACTGTTATATATCTTTCAGTGCTTCTTAAAGCACAGTACGTTTTTTCATTGTGTTTTACTTGAATAATATTTCCAAGTTGCAAGTTTATTTGCTAGTGTGTTAAACATGTCTGATTCAGAGGATGAGACCTGTACTATTTGTGCCAACGCCAAGGTGGAGCCCAATAGAAATTTATGTACTAACTGTATTGATGCTACTTTAAATAAAAGTCAATCTGTACAAATTGAACAAATTTCACCAAACAACGAGGGGAGAGTTATGCCGACTAACTCGCCTCACGTGACAGTACCTGCATCTCCCGCTCGGGAGGTGCGCGATATGGTGGCGCCCAGTACATCTGGGCGGCCATTACAAATAACATTACAAGATATGGCTACTGTTATGACTGAGGTTTTGGCTAAATTGCCAGAACTAAGAGGCAAGCGTGATCACTCTGGGGTGAGAACAGAGTGCGCTGATAATGCTAGGGCCATGTCAGATACTGCGTCACAACTTGCAGAACATGAGGACGGAGAGCTTCATTCTGCGGCTGACGGTTCTGATCCAAACAGATTGGATTCAGATATTTCAAATTTTAAATTTAAGCTGGAAAACCTCCGTGTATTACTAGGGGAGGTGTTAGCGGCCCTGAATGATTGTAACACAGTTGCAATACCAGAGAAAATGTGTAGGTTGGATAAATATTTTGCTGTACCAACAAGTACTGACGTTTTTCCTATACCTAAGAGACTAACTGAAATTATTACTAAGGAGTGGGATAGACCCGGTGTGCCGTTCTCACCCCCTCCGATATTTAGAAAGATGTTTCCAATAGACACCGCCACACGGGACTTATGGCAAACGGTCCCTAAGGTGGAGGGAGCAGTTTCTACTTTAGCTAAGCGTACCACTATCCCGGTAGAGGATAGCTGTGCCTTTTCAGATCCAATGGATAAAAAGTTAGAGGGTTACCTTAAGAAAATGTTTGTTCAACAAGGTTTTATATTACAACCCCTTGCATGCATTGCGCCGGTCACGGCTGCAGCGGCATTCTGGATTGAGTCTCTAGAAGAGAACCTTAGTTCAGCTACGCTGGACGACATTTCGGACAGGCTTAGAATACTTAAGCTAGCTAATTCATTAATTTCGGAAGCCGTAGTACATTTAACTAAACTTACGGCTAAGAATTCCGGATTCGCCATTCAGGCGCGTAGAGCACTGTGGCTAAAATCCTGGTCAGCTGATGTAACTTCTAAGTCCAAATTACTTAATATACCTTTCAAGGGACAGACCTTATTTGGGCCCGGTTTGAAAGAAATTATCGCTGACATTACAGGAGGTAAGGGCCACGCCCTGCCTCAAGACAAAGCCAAATCTAAGGCTAGACAGTCTAATTTTCGTTCCTTTCGGAATTTCAAAGCAGGAGCAGCATCAACTTCCACTGCTCCAAAACAAGAAGGATCTGGTACTCGCTACAGACAAGGCTGGAGACCTAACCAGTCCTGGAACAAGGGCAAGCAGGCCAGGAAACCTGCTGCTGCCCCTAAAACAGCATGAATTGAGGGCCCCCGATCCGGGATCGGATCTAGTGGGGGGCAGACTTTCTCTCTTCGCCCAGGCTTGGGCAAGAGATGTCCAGGATCCCTGGGCGCTAGAGATAATATCTCAGGGATACCTTCTGGACTTCAAATACTCTCCTCCAAGAGAGAGATTTCATCTGTCAAGGTTGTCAACAAACCAAACAAAGAAAGAAGCGTTTCTACGCTGCATACAAGAACTATTGTTAATGGGAGTAATCCATCCAGTTCCACGGTCGGAACAGGGACAGGGGTTTTACTCAAATCTGTTTGTGGTTCCCAAAAAAGAGGGAACTTTCAGACCAATCCTGGATATAAAGATCCTAAACAAATTCCTAAGAGTTCCATCATTCAAAATGGAGACTATTCGGACAATTTTACCCATGATCCAAGAAGGTCAGTACATGACCACAGTGGACTTAAAGGATGCTTACCTTCACATACCGATTCACAAAGATCATTACCGGTATCTAAGGTTTGCCTTTCTAGACAGGCATTACCAGTTTGTAGCTCTTTCATTCGGATTGGCTACAGCTCCAAGAATCTTCACAAAGGTTCTAGGTGCTCTTCTGGCGGTACTAAGACCGCGGGGAATTTCGGTAGCTCCGTACCTAGACGACATTCTGATACAAGCTTCAAGCTTTCAAACTGCCAAGTCTCATACAGAGTTAGTACTGGCTTTTCTAAGGTCACATGGATGGAAGGTGAACGAAAAGAAAAGTTCACTCGTTCCACTCACAAGAGTTCCCTTCCTGGGGACTCTTATAGATTCTGTAGAAATGAAGATTTACCTGACAGAGGACAGGTTAACAAGACTTCAAAGTGCTTGCCGCACCCTTCATTCCATTCAACACCCGTCAGTGGCTCAATGCATGGAGGTAATCGGCTTAATGGTAGCGGCAATGGACATAGTGCCATTTGCTCGCTTACACCTCAGACCACTGCAACTATGCATGCTAAGTCAGTGGAATGGGGATTACTCAGACTTGTCCCCTTCTCTGAATCTGGATCAAGAGACCAGAAATTCTCTTCTATGGTGGCTTTCTCGGCCACATCTGTCCAGGGGGATGCCATTCAGCAGACCAGACTGGACAATTGTAACAACAGACGCCAGCCTTCTAGGTTGGGGTGCCGTCTGGAATTCCCTGAAGGCTCAGGGACAATGGAGTCAGGAGGAGAGTCTCCTGCCAATAAACATTCTGGAATTGAGAGCAGTTCTCAATGCCCTCCTGGCTTGGCCCCAGTTGACAACTCGGGGGTTCATCAGGTTTCAGTCGGACAACATCACGACTGTAGCTTACATCAACCATCAGGGAGGGACAAGGAGCTCCCTAGCAATGATGGAAGTATCAAAGATAATTCGCTGGGCAGAGTTTCACTCTTGCCACCTGTCAGCAATCCACATCCCGGGAGTGGAGAACTGGGAGGCGGATTTCTTAAGTCGTCAGACTTTTCGTCCGGGGGAGTGGGAACTTCATCCGGAGGTCTTTGCCCAAATACTTCGACGTTGGGGCAAACCAGAGATAGATCTCATGGCGTCTCGACAGAACGCCAAGCTTCCTCGTTACGGGTCCAGATCCAGGGATCCAGGAGCAGTCCTAATAGATGCCCTGACAGCACCTTGGGACTTCACGATGGCTTATGTGTTTCCACCCTTCCCGATGCTTCCTCGATTGATTGCCAGAATCAAACAGGAGAGAGCATCAGTGATTCTAATAGCACCTGCATGGCCACGCAGGACTTGGTATGCAGACCTGGTGGACATGTCATCCTGTCCACCTTGGTCTCTACCTCTGAAACAGGATCTCCTGATACAGGGTCCTTTCAAACATCAAAATCTAACTTCTCTGAAGCTGACTGCTTGGAAATTGAACGTTTGATTTTATCAAGACGTGGGTTTTCTGAGTCAGTTATTGACACCTTAATACAGGCTAGGAAGCCTGTTACCAGAAAGATTTACCATAAGATATGGCGTAAATACCTATATTGGTGTGAATCCAAAGGTTACTCTTGGAGTAAGGTTAGGATTCCTAGGATATTGTCTTTTCTACAAGAAGGTTTAGAAAAGGGTTTATCTGCTAGTTCATTAAAGGGACAGATCTCAGCTCTGTCCATTCTGTTACACAAACGTCTGTCAGAAGTGCCAGACGTTCAGGCTTTTTGTCAGGCTTTGGCCAGGATTAAGCCTGTGTTTAAAACTGTTGCTCCGCCATGGAGTTTAAACCTTGTTCTTAACGTTTTACAGGGTGTTCCGTTTGAACCCCTCCATTCCATTGATATAAAGTTGTTATCTTGGAAAGTTCTATTTTTAATGGCTATTTCCTCGGCTCGAAGAGTCTCTGAGTTATCAGCCTTACATTGTGATTCTCCTTATTTGATTTTTCATTCGGATAAGGTAGTTCTGTGCACTAAACCTGGGTTCTTACCTAAGGTAGTCACTAACAGGAATATCAATCAAGAGATTGTTGTTCCTTCTTTGTGTCCAAATCCTTCTTCGAAGAAGGAACGTCTTCTGCACAATCTGGATGTAGTTCGTGCCCTAAAGTTTTACTTACAGGCAACTAAGGAATTTCGACAAACGTCTTCCCTGTTTGTCGTTTACTCTGGTCAGAGGAGAGGTCAAAAGGCTTCGGCTACCTCTCTTTCTTTTTGGCTTCGTAGCATAATTCGTTTAGCCTATGAGACTGCTGGACAGCAGCCTCCTGAAAGAATTACAGCTCATTCTACTAGAGCTGTGGCTTCCACTTGGGCCTTTAAGAATGAGGCCTCTGTTGAACAGATTTGCAAGGCTGCAACTTGGTCTTCGCTTCATACTTTTTCCAAATTTTACAAATTTGACACTTTTGCTTCCTCGGAGGCTATTTTTGGGAGAAAGGTTCTTCAGGCAGTGGTTCCTTCTGTATAAAGAGCCTGCCTATCCCTCCCGTCATCCGTGTACTTTTGCTTTGGTATTGGTATCCCAGAAGTAATGATGACCCGTGGACTGATCACACTTAACAGAAGAAAACATAATTTATGCTTACCTGATAAATTCCTTTCTTCTGTAGTGTGATCAGTCCACGGCCCGCCCTGTTTTTTAAGGCAGGTAAATATTTTTTAAATTATACTCCAGTCACCACTACACCCTTGGTTTCTCCTTTCTCGTTGGTCCTTGGTCGAATGACTGGGAGTGACGTAGAGGGGAGGAGCTATATGCAGCTCTGCTGGGTGAATCCTCTTGCACTTCCTGTTGGGGAGGAGTAATATCCCAGAAGTAATGATGACCCGTGGACTGATCACACTACAGAAGAAAGGAATTTATCAGGTAAGCATAAATTATGTTTTTCTTAATTAAAAAACAGTTGTGTCTTAGTTGTATAAAATGTTTTATTTTATATGACACATGGTATGTCTTGGAACTGCTTAATATGCATGATTTCTGATTGGCAGCATGTTATCAGAGCGCAGAGAGCCATAAACAATGAGATGGCGCACCAGCTGTATGTATTGCAAGTGCTGACCTTCAACTTGTTGGAAGATAGGATGATGACTAAAATGGATCCCCAGGATCAGGTAAACCAAGAAACATGTAACTAAACATAGTGAAAATATCTTCTTTAGAAGAAATTTCTAAAGGCCAGTGTATCTATCTATCTATCTATCTATTTATCTATCTATTGTATATTAGAAAGACATTTTATTTTGTTTTGTTTTAGAAACTAACAGATATTTTTAGGAAAGGAAATTGACCCATTAACTACAATAGTATTGCATTAAAAAATACATTGCTATTTTGAATTTCATTCAAGTAGATTTTTTTTATGAATTTTAAAGTTTTCTATAATTTCTCTGTCCCCTGTATCACATGACAGACATCAGCTAATCATGCCCTCATATACGTATAGGATCTGTAAATTATTGCACATGTTTAGTAGGAGCTAGTGCCTCAGCTTTTTCTTTTTTCCTTCCTTAAGGCAGGGAGAGTCCACAACTTCATTCCTTTCTGTTGGGAAATACAACACCTGGCCACCAGGCGGAGGCAAAGACACCCCAGAAAAAGGCTTAAATATCCCTCCCACTTCCCCTATCCTCCAGTCATTCTTTGCCTTTCGTCACTATAGGAGGTGGCAGAAAAATGTCAGAAGATTTTAGATAGTCCTGTAATGGGTATGTTCCTTTCAAGAAAAGACTGGAGTTTTAAGTAATCATGTCACCCTCTCAGTTAGAGTATTGATAAAAGTTAGAGTCTGGAGATGCAGGGAAAGTTTTTCTGTGAACCCATCCAGACTGTCGCCTAACAGCTCCTGAGCAATCAGTGTTGACGAGTTTCACTGCTTGCTGTTACACACTCAAGTCCATGTCAGAAGCGTTGCTGCAAGACTGTCACACTTGAGAGGCTGTGCCTGTTCCGCAGCATTGATCCTGGAGGTAAGACCGTTTATATTTACACTTTTGCTATAGAGGGTCACAGTGTAACACCTTTATGCCTCAATAGGATCAAGGGTTAATATCTCCTTCAGGGAGATTATTTGAACAGATAGGGGTTATTTATAACTGCTTTAATGTGAGAGTTTTTTGGGCTCATAGACTGTGTGCTTTTAGCTTGAAACAAACCGGTTTCACTTTAGTTTTTGAGTGTTGTGCAGCTCATAATAGCTTAGCGCCTTTTTCATAGCAGGGGAAGTCCTGTCCTACGCTCCACGTGATGGGGTGCAGTCTTTTCATTTCCTATGATCCTGTTGCGGTCATCACTCCTAAAGAGAGCGTTCTCACTGTTAGCTGTCTGGGTCTTGGAGGTGGTGAGTGTCCCAGCCATTGGGATTATAAAGGTGCCATTTTTTTTTTTAAATAAAAACATTTACTTTTTGTCTGTCCTTCTGTGAATATATCTTGGCTATGGAGGACTCTGATACTACATTAGAAGGTTCCGCTCCTTCTGTACTGATAAATAATTCCTATTTATATTGTGAGGAGGCTGTGGTTTGCCCGCCTGCTCAATTTCGTTCCATTTGCCTAAGCACTGTTCTAAAGTCTAAGAAGGGAGACACGCCTGCTAATACTCATAGCGCTATTAGCCCCTCTGAGACGTCTACCTCTCAGGAATCTGGGTCCTGAGAGATTACTACCCTTTCTACACTACTCGCTCCAAATGCAGTTGCCCACAGCTTTTTTCTGGCGGACTTTACTGCGCAGTTACAATCAGCGGTGTCTGCGGCCCTGAATTCCTTACCTCGCTCTAGCAAACGCAAGAGAAAGGTTAAACATAATTCTTCTGACCTAGAGTCATTTAAATATTTGTTGGATTTAGCTACTATATCCGAGGATGAGTTAACCTCTGTAGCTTCAGAGGGTAAACTTTCTGAGTCAGAGACTTCAGTTGAGCATCTGTGTTTTTTATTACAGGAGGTTCTGTCTACGCTAGAGGTTCCAGAGGCTACACTCCCTGAGGAACCTAAGATCCTTAAATTAGACAGGGTTTATGAAGACAGGAAGGTCCCTCCTGACTTTTCCTGTGCCAGTTAAGATGGCGAACATTATTAGTAACGAATAGGAGAAAATGGGAACTTCTTTTTCTCCCTTGTCTACTTTAAAAAAATTATTCCCAGTCCCTGACTCTCAAAAGATTTGTGGGGCTCCATCCCTTAAATGGATGGCACTATTTCTAAGCTGGCAAAGCGTACTACTATCCCTCTGGAGTGGAGGATAGTTCTTCTTTTAGAGAGCCTATGGATAAGAATATGGAAATGTTTCAACATACAGGTTTTTTATTTCAACCGGCGGCAGCTGTAGCCGCAGTTGCTGGAGCAGCTACCTACTGGTGCAACACTCTGTCGGAGCTCATTGAGGTGAAGACTCCCCTCAAGGATATTCAGGAGAGAATTAAGGCTCTGAGAATTGCTAACTCCTTCATCTGTGACGTGAATATGCAGATTATTCGCATAAATGCGAAGGCTTCTGGCTTTGAGGTTCTAGCCGCTGGGTTGTTTGGTTGAAGTCTTGGTCTGCGGATATGACTTCTAAATCCAGACTTCTAAATCTATTATTTCTACGGTTACTGGAGGGAAAGGTGCCTTCCTATGACAGGATAAGAAAAATAGGCCTAAGGGATGGCAATTGACTAATTTTTGTTCTGACAAATCATGACAACAGCAATCCTCATCCAAGTCCGAGCAGCCCAAGAGTAGTTGGAAGCCGGCTCAGTCCTGTAATAAGTCCAAACAGTCTAAGAAGCCTGCCTAGAACAAGTCAGCATAAAGGGGCGACCCCCGATCCGGGATCGGATCGAGTAGAGGGCAGACTGTCTCTTTTTTCAGATGCTTGGTTCCAGGATGTACAGGATCCTTGGGTCCTGGAGGTTGTATCTCAAGGATACAGGATAGGATTCAAGTCTCATCCGCCCAAGGGCACATTCCTACTCTCCAACCTGTCTACAAGACGAGAAAAGAGGGATGCCTTCTTAGGTTGTGTACAGGATCTCTCCTCTCTAGGAGTTATTGTCCCAGTACCTACAGCAGAAAGAGGTGTGGGGTTTTATTTAAACCTTTTCGTGGTTCCAAAGAAGGAGGGAACTTTTCGTCCAATTCTGGTCCTAAAGTACCTAAACAAGTTTCTGAGTGTTCCCTCTTTCAAGATGGAGACAATACGGTCAATCCTTCCTTCAGGAAGGACAGTTTATGACCACAATAGACCTGACGGATGCATACCTTCACGTCCCAATACACAGGGAACATTTTCAGTTCCAGAGGTTTGCCTTTCTGGACCAACACTTCCAGTACATAGCTCTTCCGTTTGGCCTAGCTACTGCTCCAAGGATATTTTTGAAGGCTCTGGGGGCTCTTCTAGCCTTTGCCAGAATACAAGGTATTGCAGTAGCGCCTTACCTGGACGATATCTTCGAACAGGCACCATCTTTTCTTCTAGCGGAAGAACATTCAGAGTCCATTCTTAATCTTCTTTGATCACATGGATGGAAGATAAACTTGGAAAAGAGTTCTCTTACTCCAAGTACAAAGGTGAATTTCCTGGGGACAATAATAGACTCCATATCAATGAGAATATTCCTCACAGATTAGAGATGTTGCAAGCTAAATACTGCTCGTCTTGCCCTCCAGGCCTCCTTGAGACCCTCAGTGGCTCAGTGTATGGAGGTGATCGGACTCATGTTGTCCTGTATGGACATCATTCCTTTTTCCAGATTCTATCTCAGAACCTTACAACTATGCATGCTGAGACAATAGAACGGCGACCATTCAGATCTGTCTCAACAGATTGTGCTGGACAACCTGTTGAGAGACTCGCTCTCTTGGTGGCTCTGTCCAGATCATCTGTCCCAAGGCACATGCTTCTTGAGACCGTCCTGGGAGATTGTGACTACGGATGGACGCAAGCCTTTCCGGCTGGGCAACCGTTTGAGGTGCCAAGAAGGCACAAGGACTGTGGACTCAGGAGTCCTCCCTTCCGATCAATATTTTGGAACTCCAGTCAATCTTCAATGCCTTGAAGGCTTGGCCCCTTCTGGGTTCATCCCAGTTTATCAGATTCCAATCAGACAATATAACCATGGTTGACTTCATCAACCAAGCATCAGGGGGGGAACGAGAAGTTCCTTGGCGATTAGAGAAGTATCTCAGATACTAGAGTGGGTAGAGACTCACAGATGTACTCTGTCAGCGATCCACATTCCGGGTGTGGACAACAGGGAAGCGGACTTCCTCAGCAGGCAATCCTTTCACCCAGGGGTCCACCCCGAGGTGTTTGCCAAGATATGCAGCGAGTGGGGGACACTGGAGATAGATCTCATGGCATCCCGCCTCAATACCAAGCTACCCAGGTACGGGTCGAGGTCGAGGGATCCTCAGGCGGAACTGATAGATGCCCTATCAGTACCATGGAGGTTCAGACTCGTATATCTTTTTCCTCCATTACTGCTTCTCCCTCGTGTGGTGGCTCGCATCAAGCAGGAGAGAGCATCAGTGATTCTGATTGCTCCATCGTGGCGGTGAAGGACGTGGTTTGCGGATCTGGTGGGGATGTCCTCATTTCCTCCGAGGAGGTTACCTTGTCGCAGAGATCTGCTGATACAGGATCCTTTCGTTCATCAAAATCTAGATTCTCTGAGGCTGACTGCGTGAAGATTGAACGCTTAGTCTTAGCCAAGAGAGGGTTCTCGGAGAGTGTTATCGACATTCTGGTTCAAGCTCGTAAGCCAGTTACTCATCATATCTGTGTGAAGAGCGTGTTTTTTCCTGGCATAAGGTTAAGGTTGCCAGAATTTTATCTTTTCTCCAGGATGGACTGGAGAAGGGTCTATCTGCTAGTTCCCTGAAGGGACAGATATTGGCCCTGTCGGTGTTACTGCACAAGAGATTTTCTGGGCTTCCGGATATGCAGTCCTTTGTTAAAGTGAAGGTCAAGTCTGTGGTTGTGGGTAGCAGTATTCAATATGTTACCTAAAAACAGTATGAGGTTCATTCATCATATTATAGCTAAAATCAATTAAAAGTTTAAATTTTTACTTTTTATAATCGCTCCGTTTCATCTGTATAATCCGCCCGTCATTGTGCCTTCCTTGATTGACATAGTGACGCTCCAATCGATTGTTTAACCCCGTGGCGTCCAGCCCCTTTTCGGTTTCGTCATCGAAACCTAATGCGCATGCGTGTTAATACATAGCGCGTCATCATCGGCATGCTCGTCCATGTTACGCGCATGCGTTGTCCGATCTCCAAATGTCATTTACATTGAATGCACAGCATCGCTCTCTCGCATCGTAGCAAATCAGCTGTTATCTGTAAGAACGCTACGCAAGTCTGTCAGTGACTCACTCGCAAGATCGCTCTGCACATTCGAAAAGTTTATTGTACAGTGTTTGTCATTACTGTCAGTATATCAATTCAAATGTATTTATAAACCTAATTTTTTTTCAATATATGTAAATATATGATAACATTTAAACGATTATTCTACATCTTATTTTTATCAAGCCTTTGTGTACTATTTTGAATAACAGCAGCAATTAAATAAATCTATTTTGTAATCTAGTAAACTTTTATACATTTATATGAAATTGAATGTGTTATATATTAATGCAAATATATATTTTATTTTGACTTTATTTATATAGTTACACTTTATACTTTTGACTTTATATATTCATGCTCCAGCTGTACATCGATATGTCTTCTTAGATGCTGGAGCATGAATATATAAAGTCAAAAGTATAAAGTGTAACTATATAAATAAAGTCAAAATAAAATATATATTTGCATTAATATATAACACATTCAATTTCATATAAATGTATAAAAGTTTACTAGATTACAAAATAGATTTATTTAATTGCTGCTGTTATTCAAAATAGTACACAAAGGCTTGATAAAAATAAGATGTAGAATAATCGTTTAAATGTTATCATATATTTACATATATTGAAAAAAAAATAGGTTTATAAATACATTTGAATTGATATACTGACAGTAATGACAAACACTGTACAATAAACTTTCCGAATGTGCAGAGCGATCTTGCGAGTGAGTCACTGACAGACTTGCGTAGCAATGAATGCTACAAATTGTTTAGTTTACTGCATACACAGTTACGACAGTTAATGAAACGCATGCGCTATTGTGCTGACCATACGCATGCGCATTTCAAACATCACAAGGGTGCACGAGCGTAGTCCTCTTGTAATACACAAATCAACGTAATCAAAGCAGAATCAGGAAGTCTGGTATGGGCGGAGATAATTGCGGTAACGGAGGAACATTATAAATACATATTTTTGGAAAAGGGTTAGTTTCTTAAATATATAAAGTCAGCAATTTTAATGTTTTAAACATAATCTTCAACATAATGTATTTAACAGCAGAAAAAATGACCTTCACTTTAAGGCTCTGACTAGGATCAGACCTGTGTTTAGATCTGGGGCTCCGCTTGGAGTCTAAATCTTGTTCTTAGTGTTTGGCAGCAGGCTCCGTTTGAACCTATGCATACTGTTGACATAAAATTGTTATCTTGGAAGGTTCTTTTTTTGCTTTACAATGTGACTCCCCTTATCTTGTTTTCCATGCTGATAAGGCGGTTTTACAAACTAAATTAGGGTTCTTACCTAAGTTGGTGTTGGATCGTAACATTAATCAAGAAATTGTTGTTCCTTCCTTGTGTCCTAATCTTTCTTCAGCGAAGGAACGCTTGCTTCACAATCTGGATGTGGTTCGTGCCTTGAAGTTCTATCTTCAGGCTACTAAGGAATTCAGAGCATCTTCCTCTTTGTCATCTATACGGGGAAGCGTAAGGGGCAGAAGGCTACTATGACTTCCCTATCCTCCTGGTTAAGGAGTGGGCCGACAGCCTCCTGAGAGGATAACAGCTCATTTCACTAGAACAGTGGCTTCCTCCTGGGCTTTTAAGAACAAAGCCTCTATGGATCAGATTTGTAAGGCGGCTACCTGGTCCTCCTTACACACTTTTTCTAAATTTACAAGTTTGATGTGTTTGCTTCGGCAAACACATCAAAAGCAGCTTTCGGGAGAAAAGTTTTGCAGGCTTTGATGCCCTCAGAATAGGGTCTGTCTCTTTTTTTGTTCCCTCACGTTATTCCTTCAGTGTCCTCTGGAGCTTGGGTATAGTTTCCCCAACAGTAAGGAATGAAGTCATGGACTCTCACTGCCTTATGGAAGGGAAACATAATTTATGCTTAGCAGATAAATTCCTTTCTTTCCTGGCAGGGAGAGTCCACGACCTTGTTCGTAATTTATTTTTTTGTTCGGCGTCCCCCTTTTTATATATTTTTCTTCTTGCACCTTTATACCCTGATGTTTCTCCTACTGTTCCTTGTTCCCTCGGCAGAATGACTGGGGGATAGGGGAAGTGGGAGGGATATTTAAACCTTTGGCTAGGGTGTCTGCCTCCTCCTGGTGGCCAGGTGTTGTATTTCCCAACAGAAAGGAATGAAATCGTGGACTCTCCCTGCCAGGAAGGAACAGAATTTATCTGCTAAGCATAAATTATGTTTATTTTGTCTGTATAAAAGATAGTGCAAACAATTGTAAAAGTTATGATCTGGAGCGTGCTGAGGTCTTGAGCATCAAACTTTGTAAAAACTGCTGCCATGTAGTGCTGAAAATATGCCCCTCAACAAAGGACAAAAAGAGAAAAAGCTTTTTTTTTATTGCATGGTCTCACTAAAGTTTTATTTGAAATTGTATGCCCCTTTTACGTTTAAAAAAAGTAATAATTATAATGCCTATTTTTAGATTCAACAAATACAAAAAAATACTTTAAACATTGCCAATAATTTGTATAAGATTTTTATATGATTTTACCTCTGGTAGAACACAAAATGTAAGGGCTATCTATTTCTTTCCATGCAGGCCCAAAGAGATATTATTTTTGAATTGCGTAGAATCGCCTTTGATGTTGAACCTGAACAAAACAATATCGGTGGAAGTATCGAGAAAAGAAAATCTATGTACACTAGAGACTACAAAAAGCTAGGATTTACTGTGAGTATGCTCTGTTTTATTTAAACAAAATCTTTTTGTTTTGATAACAATAAAAACACTGGACTCTGCATAAAATCTGAGATGTGAATAAAATGTAAACTTCTAAATATCAGTGTTTAAAATTAATAGCGAAGTGCATAATTTCGGTATTTGTTTAGAGAAACACAGAAAATGGCCGTGGTCTGTGGCATTCGGCTCATTTTGGCGCTGTATTTATTAGAGTAAAAATGCAACACACAAATATCTGTGTAAATAATGTGTTGCGTTTTTCTCTAATAAATGTGGCCCCAAAATCAGTGGCCATTTTCGGCAATTCACTAACGAACACCAGCATCCCTACAAAATAATAGTAAGCACACATGCACTAATTTGGTAACTATGCACATATGTCATTGGCTTAACACATCTAGTAAGTCAATGACATATGTGCACAATTACCAATCACCAGCTAGGACTCTGCAGAGCATTGCTCTCTAGAGCTGAGTTTCAAGGGATTAAACACATAGATATAAGCAATAGTAAAATGCTTAAACACATAAGAGCATTTTGTTTTTGCACATTCATGTTCCTTTATGTTCTAAATATATACTTTTTTAAATTTCTGTAGTAACAATGCAATATAGATTATGTTTGTAAGATAGATATCATATATAAAGGCATCTACATTCAGACTAAATGATTATATACACGTTCTCTTTTCCCTGAAATATACTGTCCTGTCAATGACAGTGGGAAAATTTACTGATAGATCTCACCTCCACTGTGATCTGTTCCTATAAAATTCTTAGTAGTTGATTCACTAAAGCTCACTTATGTAAACGTTACTTAATTTAGCCCAATGTCTTGTAACAAGATCATACTATATATAGTAACCTGGTGTTGCACAATGTTACAACATTACTCTGCTTATATTTTTCATGCTCTAGAGCACGATTTTCCAACCGTTTTCTATTTTTTCTTCACTTGTATAGCATTTGAAAATATTTTAGATGTTCTATTTATTAAAAGACAATGATGAGTGAGCCATGTGTTACCAAGATAAGTCTAATAAAGCTGAATGTAGAGTGAGAGAGACAGAAACAGCTACATTTAGATTAGGGCTGCAACTAACAATTATTTTCGTAATCGATTAATCGGCCGATTATTTTTTTCGATTAATCGACTAATCGGATAAACAATAAATATTTTCTTTCCCTATATTTAAAATAAAATACACATACTGAGTGTTACAAATATAAACTTCTGACTAAAACTTTACATTAAAACAACTGTTGGTCCAATTTTTAAGCAGCAGAGCAAATGTTTATAATCAAGCAAAACAAAACCGCAAACTGATTTAAAAAAAGGTAGAACTAGTAAGAGGGAGACTACCACTGTTTATAACATTCTGTTATTCACTCTTTCAAACTTTGCATTGAAATGGAAAAATGTTAACATGACCTCCTGCTTCTGGCTGAGGCTGGCTCTCTTTTTTGCCTGCAGCAGAGAAGAGGCACTCAGATGGTGTTGAGGTGCCTGAGATGCATAAATAGGGTTTTGCCAATTTCACCAAGGTGGGATATTTATCTTTGTTAGTTCTTCACCAATGCAAGGAGCCTCTCAACAAAGTAAGCATGGACTTCATTGTAACATAAAATTATCTTGAATATCTATATGCAGTGATAAATAACCATCTATAAGGTTAAGGGGGGAAATATCTAGTGCACTCTTAAAATAAGATATATACTTATAAAGGTTGAATTTGGTACATATTCCAATTAATAAAAAATTGGAAAAAAAGAAAATGCAAAAGTGCTAAAGACTATATATCAGTAACAGGACACAGCCTTACACATTTATCTATAGAGTACATATATCACCAATAGCAAGATATCAATTCATATAACAAATGCCATCAATCTAGGGCTAGGTGTAAATAACACTGATATATGTCACTATATCATGCAAAGCATATCCCCAAATAACCTGATTTTATATAAACAATCCAAATTATGACTCCTATTTTATTTCTGGACAGGAGTAGTAAACTAAAAAGAAACTTATACTGTCCTGAAAAAGTGAAAAGTAAAATGTCTGTAGACGTCCTTTAGGCTAAGGGCATAACCATAAAACACAATACCATATGCAGGAGCTCACTGGAGCAGTGGCGGTTCTAGACAAATTTTACTGGGGGGCCAAGGTGGGGCCAGTGTTTAATCAGGGGGGCACATTAAAAAACAGAAACAAATTTTATATATATATATATATATATATATGTGTGTGTATGTGTGTGTGTATAAATGTATACATACACACACACACATTCATTCACATATACATATATATATACAACTTTAACAGGTAAGTCCAGCACCTTTCTTAATGCTATTTTTTCAGCATTTTTTCAGCAACCTTTTTTCAGATTACAGCAGTGCACGATCACTGAGTGGGGTCTGCGAGCCCACATTTATAGATATGGAAAAAGCAAGATAGCGTCAGCACTTCTTCATATAAAATTTCACTTTATTGAGGTTTCAGACAAAGATAAAAACAGCGACGTTTCGAGTCAACACAGACCCTTAGTCATGCAATGGATTATGGGAAAAATCACCTTCTTTTATAGCACCTGTGTATCAATTAACTTGATTTGCCTACATATAATCAAAATGCCATTTTGGAATTTTTGACCCCTAACAGGTCAGAATGATTAGTGAATAATCTTTGTATCTAAATTACAATTTTTCTTATGATGCAAGGTTTATGTTTGGTGATTTTAACCCAAGACTATGTTACAACATATGTGATACAACCCACATTGTTAAAAACATATCATACAAAGTTACAAAACTATTTTACACTAATACTTATAAAAACAAATGAAGATCATAGTCTTTGTTTAGACCATTCGGACTGAGTGTTTTTAGATGCTGTATCCACCATACCTCTCTTTTCTTTAACAGTAACTCTCTGTTACCCCCTCTCCTTTGTTTTGGTATGTGGTCAATTATTTGGAATCGTAGCTGGCTAACTGTATGTCCAGCATTGATAAAATGTGATGACACAGGTAGTGTCATGTCCTTACATCTGATGGAAGATTTATGGGCACTTATCCTATCCTTGATAGGGTTAATGGTCTCTCCCACATAGCCCCGCCCACATGGACATTTCAGAATATACACTACATAATCAGTATAGCATGTATATAAGCCTTTAATTTCACGTTTCTTGTTATCATTTATTTGTGCTATGTATTTCCCCTTAATCATGGAATTACATTGGGCACAGTTAAGGCAGGGGTATGATCCTTTGTTAGCTGTTGTAAGATAGTTTATGGTATCTTTCTTATTGGTACCTACATCAGATTTTACAACTAGGTCTCTAATATTTTTGACCCTCTTAAAGGAATTAATTGGTGGTTTTTTAAATTCCTCAATGTGTGGATTCGTTTTGTTCAATATATACCAATGTTTTTTAACAATTTTTGTGATATTATTACTAAATTGATTATATGTTGAAGAAAAAATAAGTTGTTTTTTGTCAATCTGCTTTTTGTTTTTGCTTTTATTAGATGTTACATCATTTGGTTCTCTAGTTTTTAATTTAACTGTTTGTTCATTAGTGGTTATGACAGCTTGTGGGTAACCCCTATCTAAAAATTTCTTTCCCATTTGTTTTAATCTTACTTCTTGTAGATCTTTTTCTTTTACATTACTCATTGTTCTTATAAACTGACTCTTGGGGATGGCGTTAAATACCCTATCTGGGTGGTAGCTGTCAAAATGAAGCAATGTGTTACGATCTGTTGGTTTACAGTATAGATCCGTTATTAAACAGTCATCTTTTTTGTACACCAAAGTATCAAGATAGCTTATTTTGAACTGTGAGTGGCTGATTGTGAATTGCAAACTTGTTGTACAATTGTT
Organism: Bombina bombina; assembly: GCF_027579735.1. Classification (NCBI taxonomy): domain Eukaryota; kingdom Metazoa; phylum Chordata; class Amphibia; order Anura; family Bombinatoridae; genus Bombina; species Bombina bombina. The sequence continues at coordinate 505,749,476 of NC_069503.1, read as the reverse complement.
TAATTCCTCCATAAAGTTCTCAAGGGACTCCAATGTGTCCCCCCATATGCCAAATATATCATCTATGTAGCGTAGCCATATTTTACAGTGGCTTTGATATTCATTGTTTAAATAAACATATCTGTTTTCAAATTGGCTTACGAATATATTGGCATATGAGGGGGCCACATTGGAGCCCATGGCGGTTCCCTTCCTCTGTATATAATATGTGTCTTGGAACAAAAAATAGTTAAGATGTAATATTATATTCAACATATCTTCTATGAAATCACATTGAGCATTAGTATATATCTTATCTTTTTTGATAAGATCCAATACAGATTGAACTCCTGATTCGTGTGGAATTGAAGTGTATAGACTCACTATATCTAGTGTAAATAATATATCCTTTTCACTTATTCTTACTTCATCTATTCTAGTCAGGAAGTCCCCTGTATCTTTTAAAAATGATTGCTGGCCTGCCGCTATTGGGTTCAAAATTTTATCTAGAAAAATTGCTATGTTTGCAAAAACTGATTCCGTGCTTGCCACTATGGGTCTACCCGGTGGTTCCTTAAGATTTTTGTGAATTTTCGGGGTAGTATAAAATACAGGCGTAATGGGGTCTATTTTTATGAGAAATGTGGCTAAATTCTTAGTAATAACTTTATTTTCCAAAGCCTTGTCTATTACTGCCGTTATTTCTTTTTTGATGTCTGGTAAAGGGTCATGGTCTAATATAAGATATATTCCACCATCTGATAGTTGGGACAAAATTTCCTGTATGAAATATTCCTTATCAAGGACCACTACCGCACCGCCCTTATCTGCATTTTTAATCTCAATTAGATTGTTGTTGGATAGGTTTTTTAGGGCCTTACGTTCTGCTGTAGTGACATTGGAACTCATTCCATATTTAGGTGTTATATATAATTTATGGATATCCTCTTGAACTAGCTTAATGTATGTTTCAACTCCAGAGTTGGAAGTACTGGGTACATACTTAGATTTATTTGTCAGTCCTAATGGTCTAGTGTCAAATGTGTCCCTCTCATTTACTGTGTTGCTAAATACTTTATCAGTGTCTACAATATTACCAAAGTATGCTTTCAACCTTAAATTTCTAAAAAAAACGATATAGATCTTTCTCTATGGTAAATTGATTAGCATGTACAGTTGGACAAAAGGATAGCCCTTTATTAAGGACACTTAGTTCATCTTTAGTGAGTTCATATTTTGAAATATTAATGACTAATGTCTCTGCCGGGACTGGCATCTCGCACTGGTTAGTGCCATTACATATCGTATCATTTGATGTTATGCTATATACGTTACCACTCCCGGCAGTTTGTTGTAATATATCGGAAGTCCCATTTATTTCTTGCGACCCTTCGGGAACCGTTTGCTCCTCAACCTGTTCGATTGCCGGTGGTCGGGGTTTCCAGCTCTTATGTTTCCGTCCTCCCCTCCGGTATCGGTATCTGTGCCCATGTATAAAAAATCCTCCGATGAGGATGAATCTGTGGCTGTCGTTGTCTTTTCTATGGCGTGTCTCCTTCCTCGCCATGCTCCGCGTCCTCTTCCTGGTCGCCTCCATCCGACGTCATGAACCTCTTCCTCATTGGTCCAGCGGTACACGTGATTTGCCTTGTAATCCTCGTCGTCTCGATTGAACTTATTTCTCTTAATCTCCTTTAACTCCTTCTGGTAGTCGTCAAGGATCTTGTCAATCTCTTTCTTTGTCTTTAGCAAATCATCAGCAGAGAAGTGAGTATTTACTTTATTTTCACTTTCAGATACCACTCTTTTTTGTATCTCAATCTCTTCCTGCAGGCATTCCACTGTCCAAACAATGATATCGAATGAACACTTATTCAGTATACATTCAAATCTTTTTTTGTATTTATCATTGTTGGTCATGATTGTCGGTCTCAGCTTTATTCTTAAGCCCCTTGGAATTCGTCTTACACGGAAATATTCCGCAAGGGTGACACTGTGTAGTTCATATGACAGGAGCTTTTTCCTTGCCTTTTCCCACACTTTGACAATGCTGGCATTTGATATTCCTTTCAAAAAGTCTCTTGGACCTCTGGCTAAAGCCGTAATTCTTGAAGCATCTAAATCCGAATATGAAAAA